>NW_019231680.1:160771-172133 GCF_002742605.1 Olea europaea var. sylvestris
AGGACTATAGTGAAGGTCTATAACTTCCAAATTCAATTGTAAATAGTTTGTATTAAAGTTCTAATCAATTAATAACATAATAATTGGCCCTGTGAGGACTATAAAATTCTAAATTAACTGTTCCTTCAGAATGATGGATAATACCATTTAAGGGCGGATAGACCGTCAACCCAATCAAACTCATATTTGATCCTCATTTTTTAGAAATTTTTTGTGAAAAGTGATTTTTTTGAGAATGTATGATTAAAATGCAAAAAATTTTGAGTTTACGTATGAAATTATTTTATTATAAAAATGTGTAATTAAAAATTAGGTTTTAAATAATGAAAATCAAACATGGCCTTAATTTTGTTGCACTCTAATTCTTAATAATTGAAGATACACGAATCTCGTATGTTTGAAAAATGGCATTTATGCTTCTATTTATTTCATTTCATTTTTTTGAGCACAAGATTATTTTTTGCATCCTCGAAAATGATAGTAATCACTGCTCGATGAAAAGATTCTGTGTTTAAGCCTGTTTCTGGTGCTGAGAGGTTGCAACAGCTAATTTCGAATCTGCTATCTGAAGATTTTCGTAGCAAGCAGTGCCATACACAGTGAGGGTAAAAAAATCAAGAGCATAGCTTAAAGGTAATGGCTTTTTGAGAAGCTGTTTGCAATTTTTTGCAGCAAGTAGTTGTTCTCTCACTCACAGGGGAAAGTTTGGATAGTTCAACTGTAAATTACTTCTTTAATAGAATGCAGCATCAATGTAAAAATTGTTGTTTCTAGAGTTTGAAGTTACTCCTTCGAAAATAATCCGACAGAATTACCTGAATGCAAGAATTGATCAACAGGATCCAAAATTGTAATTCGAGCCCACTAACTTCACGATGTTTCCTTAAAACGAATTTGCTGCCTTCAATGGTGCTAAAGGCGTCCAGCAATCGTTTCTCAGGATAGAACGAATTTTCGTCTCCTACGGAAGCAGCACTGCAGTTTGTAAGAGTTCCAACGAACTCAACGAAGTGCATTTTATTTCGAGACAATATCAGAACGAGAGAGAGGGAAATGAGATTCAAAGCACAGAAAGTTTGCAATGAAAATGGTGTGAATTTTCTGGTAGAAAGGCTGGCTATTTATAGACTTGTTCGTGGCTATTCGAACAGTCATCACCTTTCAGACAAGCCTCAAAAATCCGAACAGACATGCTGTTCTTAAAAGTCGTGTCTGTTAAGTCAGTTAACAGTCGACTAACAGTCGACTGTTTGATCGATAAACAGTTGACAGTTAAAAGAAAATAAAACACCCAGAATAAGCCAAAATTTAAACTTCATTTTGTATTTACAATTTGGCCCAAAATTTTAAATAAATTTTGTCTAAAAAGTTAATATAGTGTAAAGGTCCACCCGGACTCCGAACCGGGCTCGTGCCATGCCGGCCGGTCGGACGGCGCGCGTGTGGGTTTATGACCGAACCCAATAGGATATAAGTCTTCCCCCTTCCAAAGATTATTGGTACCCCTTGAGGCCCAAACCCAATTCCAAACTTCTACCTTATAAACCACACCAAAGTTTCCTAACTTTCCTATGTGGGATAAGTGTTTGGCAAATCAAATTCTTCCATAATCCTTAGTTTATGTGGGTTACTTTAACACTTAATATTTCATTCAATTTTAAATGGTTTTCGATAAATAAATATATCACGTTAATCATCTCGCGGAGTAGAACGTGAATATGCTAGGTCCCGTATTATTTAAAAGGTGGGTCCCACTGAAATTTGGGCTCAAAGTTGACCCATTAACCATTTTTTCCAACAAAAATTTCAGATTTTTTTCCTTCAAGAAATGAATTCTGTATCCACCCTTCATGTAATATCCTGAACTTACGTACATTATATATTTGAGGTATAAATGTAAGTTTTGAAAATTTAGGGTAACTGCGCCAGTTTACCATTTTTTAGGGACATTGTGCTAATATTTCTTAAAATTGGAAATATGAGTTTTACACAAAATTATGATTTAATATTTATTTTGAGTTTCTATTCAATCATTATTTGATATATAAGTGTTTAGATATATTTAGAATTTTCACAATCTTTGTATTAGAATTATATTATCGTGTAATTAGAATTTTTTTTTTGGATAAGATTGTTTGAAGTCCAATTAAAATTTTAATTAATAGTTCATTTAAAATTCTAGTTCGGTCGTTATCATTATCACAAGTATTTAATTATTGTATGTTGCACTCAATTGACCTATTAACAAATCGTACATAGAGAATGAGAGAGAAGAAAAGTAAGAGGGGGAAAAAATGAAGAAAAAGCAGAAGAGAAAAACCATGAGAGGAGAGGAAGGAAAGAGAAAAGCATTTTTGACACGTTCATGATTAGTTTGCAAGAATTTTCAGTTTCAAGTAGTTCAAGTATACAACAAATTTAATGAATAATGTATGAATTTCTCTAAATGTCAAGTGGTTATGTGTTTCACTTTTTAATGTTTTAAGTTAAATATTTTATGTACTATCATGTGATCCCAATTAAAGAATGATTTTGTGGGTAATACCATTGGGTATTATGTAGATCTGTACAGAAATCAACCATAGGGTTAAATATTCTAAGTGGAGATTGAAAATGGATATGACTTAAGTGAGAATGAGGCGACCAGACTTCTATCCCACTACAAAATTATGTTACATGCGTATTTTACTTACTTTTTATATTAAATTGTGAAAATATTAGCATGAATCTATATCATGTGTATTCGTATGCTCATTTCATATTTGAAATATTTTTCACATGCTTAATTGATCGGATTGGGAGTTTGAAACTGCTGGCAAACTTCGTGTCGCTAAATTAAGAATTTTATTTAGTTTAAAATTATTTTGTAATCAGAAATTTATTTTCAAAATCGATTATTTTATATTTCATTAGTGGATTGAATTTATTCGACATATTATGAGACAATAAAATAGCTTATTTCGCAAAGTTTTTCAGTTTTTTTTATTTTTTTATTTTTTTATATTACAATGTATCGATCAACTTTTATAATTGTTAAAAAAATTAGTTGAGTAATCTTCAAGACATAGTTTTTGTCATTTTGAGGCATTATACTTCGATTCATATCATATTAAGAGAAAGCGTGTAATGTCCACAATCAAAGCTTTGATGTAAAAAGACAGTTATATCCCTCAAGTATTTTTTTTTCCCCTCTCTCGATTGCATTTTATGTATAATGAAATTTTATAATCAAATTGGTTTGGGATATAATAAATATTAAGCCATTGTTTGAGCTATATTATTTTCATAAAAATGTATTTTTGAAAATGTAATGATAGAAAATGTATAGTTAAAAAATTAAAAAAATATTGAATTTACGTGTAATATTATTTTATTCAAGAATGTGTAATTGAAATGATGTCAAATCATTGTGCAAAAATATATTTTTTTCAAATAACGTGGATCAAACAGAGTCTAAAAATAGAAATGCTAAGGAAGTCGAACCCCCCCCCTCCCCACAATAGGTTGGGGGTCCCATTTTTTCGCACGGGACCCCCTATTTGTGGGGGTTTCGGTCAGGGGGTTGTAAGCCGCCCGGTTTCCTTGAGGAATTAGTGGCTAACAGCCGGTTGACCCGACCAGTTTTTCAAAGAGGCCTTTGACCAATTAAAAAAAAAAAAAAAAAGCAAAATGTTTAAAATATTGAAAATCAAGAGAAATCCAAATTTACCCTTACTATTTAAAGAAGAAAGAGAAGATAGTAAGGAAAGAGAAAAATTACTGTAGCACTGATAAAAAAGGAAAAATAGACGACCCATATTTACAATTTTTATGTTGATTTTTGAAAAAAAAAACATGATTTTATATACATGTGTTGATTTTTGGAAAAATGCATGATTTTTGGGTAAGGATAATAGTTTGGGAGGAGGAAAATGGAGTAGAGATCGCCGAAAATGGAGTTTTCCGGCGATCTCCACAAAGGAGACGTAAGCCCAGCTGACTGGACCGATTAGGCATGCCCAGATGACCCAGACTCACCCAGACGGCCCAGTTGACTGGGTCGTCTGGGCCGTCTTGGCGCCAGTTGACTGGGCCGTCTGGGTCAACTGGGCCGTCTGGGCGCCCAGTTGACTGGGCTGCCTGGAGCCCAGACGGCCCAGTCATCTGGGTCGACTGCCAGAGGCCCAATTTTTTTTTTTTAAATTTCTTATTTATTTATTTCCTTTAATTTTTTAAGTTAACTATTTATTTTAATTCTTATATTGTGTTGTCNGACACCTATAAATTTTTCCTGTAAAATATATGCATACAGAGATGAATTTCTTTTGTTGTTTTTGCTATAAAAAAATTATAAATTTGTGTTTAAATACTGTAAAATTCATCTGCCTTTCTCTAAATAATTATTTACAGATTCAAACAGTAAACTTAACTAAAAAAAAATTCAAAATACGTATTTACACTTACCAATTTCCAGTGCCGACTGTGAGTATTGTTTCTTTCTTGAACCTTTGATAATTTTGGGAGATTTCAATATTTTAGCAGATGGAAGGAAAAAATTCTTTTTTACTGTATTGGAGAAACTGATAAACCAAAACTGATTTTGAAATTTACGTATGGAAGTAACAGAATTTATTTAAACTATTAAGGGTATTATTGTGTTTTAAACAATTGATATACTTTTGTAATTATTAAACATGAATAAGGGTAGAATTGTCTTTTTAATGGCAATAGGCCAATGTGGTGAATACAAAAAAAAAATGGTCAAAACGAAAATTTGGTTGTTTGACCAAGCTATTTTAAAAAGTACCCCCAAATTTCATTCCATTCACATTATCTCTCACAGATTTCCACTGCAGATTTTCAGACTCTACACTCACTATCCATTTGGTGAGCGACCAAAACAGGTTAGCATTTTTTCCAGCCCTAAATATATACATATGATTTTCATTTAATTTCCACCTGAAAACTATCTCAAATGACAAAGACTGAGGGCATAGATTATTGAGTTCAATTTGCTGTCATACATGGAATTGTTTGCTCAATAATTGTCGATTCTTTCACCACTTTCTGTTGTATAGATTGTACTGTTTAGTTCAGGAAAATGTGAAGTAATCTTTAGATAATTGTTTTCCAGGGGAAAAGTGAAGATTTATTAAGATAACTTTATAATGATTTTATTAAAATAAGAATTAGAATTCCGTGTACTTTATGAGCATGTAATTTATGTATTCCTATTAAAACTCACTGTCTCCCTTGCATAAATTTGATTATCCTCGTGTCGGTGACTTAATTTCCCAAAAAATAAGCCACCACATTCCATTGATCCCTTCTATAAAGAAGACTATTATGTAGTCAAAAAGTTGTACAATTGGAACGAAGAGAATTTCAAGAAAAGTCAAAACATTCAACAACTCTCTAGGCCTGATAATCGGCTCCAAGAAGATGTTAACTCTCAAAGGCAATAGTAATCTCATCACGATCTATGAGGATGGAAGAAGAATTTTTCTATCTGAAAAAAATGGTCATTGGCTAGTATATCTTTGGTGTCAAGTGGACAGATCCTACAATAGATGTGTTAAATTTGAAGATAAATCCATATTGGTTAGAAAGTTAGATAGATGGAGAAATTACAGAACACTCCCACCGCTACATCCGAATCAAGAAACACTCAAAAGCGCTTTGATGCCACCGTTAAGGTTATATCTGAGTTTGACCCTACAGGTATGCAAAGAGATTTTGTTAAAAGATAACAGGAAAAATACAAGTTACCGTAGTGCGATTAAATGTTCTAGCCCCACGTTGAGCTGTGTATGCAACAAGATAAATTGAAACACATTAAGTTCCTTACAATAGTATTTGATCAGAGACCTCACCAATCTCTCTAATCCTAGTCTCTAAAGAGTAGCATTAGTGCCCCTTTTAATCGAACGGTGTAATTTCAGCTTTGGGCGAACTATCTTCCAACACACTACTCAATCAGACAGCTTAAATGTATCAAGAAGCGTACAATATGTGAATATGGCTTCATTGTGATTCGAGCCAACATCAAGTAAGCTTTTAAATTTTCTAATTTATTTAGATCCAGCCATTGATCAACAACATGGAAATTGAGGTATTTTATGGTAAAATTATCATAAAGTTGAAATAACAACGAAATTGAAGTATTTTATGGTAAATTTATCATAAGTGAAATAAATTTGTGATAAACTTGTGATAAACTTATGTCCATGACTAGTTATAAGGCATACTTTGTTCTAAGGATTTGGCATGGATAAGAAGTCTATGGATTGTGCATTTTTATTTTTTTATATGTTAAAACAATAATATGATATGATTATCATCTATAAAGTCAATAAGCTGTGTTGGATGAGTAATGATTATAACTCTAGTACCAGTTGAATTTACAGCAGCTCCATTCTTTTATGATCAGTTTTAAATTGTGGCATTTTCCTAATGCCAATTCTATGTCAATCTCCATTGTGGATCTTTAGTAAATGCGTCCAATCTAATTAAAATGGGAACTGATTACTTTTTCAGTACGTTCTCAAAATTTTGCTTCTATTCTGTGGTTCTTGGCAGATAAGGCTATGGAAATTGCTGGTGCTATTGCAAGCATAGTGCAACTTTTCTGTGGACATTGCTGTTTGAATGACTCAGTCTCTGAACGATGCAGCCATATGAGAAAACCTAAAAAAGTACTACAGATATTGGAAGACAAAATGGAGTTACTTACTGCTCGAGAAGATGATGTGAAACAAAAGTTACAAGTGGAAAAGGTGTGGAATGGGATGGATCCGACAGCTGAAGTGAAGTTGTGGCTTGAAAATGTGCAGAAGATGAAGAATATCATGACAAGTTTGAAAAAGGAAATTCAAGATAATATAAGCTGTTTATGTGGATATTTTCCAAACTATTACCGTAGATTGAAGTTGGGGAACTCTGTTACTAAAAAGATGCGTAAGGTTCAGGAGCTCCTTGATAATAGCAGATTTTCAGACAGTTCATTGGTTAATATGGTGCCAGGGAGAGGAAAAACATTTCCGGGAACTACATTAGTAGGGGAGACTGCCAAAGGAATTTTGCTGAGAACTTGGGAGTACCTGATGGATGAAAATATTGGAATTATTGGTATTTATGGGATGGGAGGAGTGGGGAAAACATCCATCATTAAAGAAATTAATAATCAACTGTTAAGCAAAAAGGCAATCTTCGATAATGTTATTTGGGTAACAGCATCAAAGGATATAAATCTAGAGAAATTGCAGAAGCATATAGCGAAAGAGATAGGCTTATCTTTTCATGATGAAGATAGTGAAATTACAAGGGCTAGTGAACTATTTGAAGCTTTGCAAAGAAGAGGTAGGTGTCTGCTAATAATTGATGATTTGTGGGAGGCATATTCTCTAGAGAACATCGGATTTCCTAACCCAACGAAGGAAAATGGTTGCAAATTGTTAATAACTACTAGGTCATCAAGTGTATGCCGACGCATGGAAACAGTACAAGAGATTGAAGTTCACGTGCTTTCCATGGAAGAAGCGTGGGACTTGTTTCAACAGAAGGTTGGCGAAGAGGTTCTCTCGTCCCCAAGAATACGAGACCTTGCTAAGGACGTTGCGAAAGAATGTGCTGGTCTACCACTAGCACTCATTACAGTTGGACGGGCTTTGAGAAAAGAAAACAACATTAGACAATGGCAAGCAGCATTAACTGAGTTGAGGAACTCAACTGCTAACATTGAAGGGGTGGATAATCAAGTTTTTGCACGTTTGAGATTTAGCTATGACAGATTAAAGGATGATATGACTCGATCATGTTTTCTGTACTGCGCCTTATACCCAGAGGATCATATTATTGAAACAGAAGAGCTGATAAAATACTGGTTATGGGACAGTCTATTGGGTAGTTTTGGGAGTCAAATAGTGAAGATGCGACTGGGTAAGATGATTCTTAATGAGCTAAAAAGTGCTTGTATGTTAGAGGGTGTCTATCAAGATGGACATACTGATGAATATGTGAAGATGCATGACGTAATTAGGGATATGGTGATTGCACTTACCAGAGTGAACTCAAGTTTTATGATCAAAGCTGGACTTGGTTTACAAGTGCCTCCAGTGGAGAATGAATGGCCTCCGGATCTTGAGAGAGTGTCATTAATGCGAAATGATTTGAGCTCTTTAAGTCGTGAACCAAAATGTCCTAAGCTTTGCACATTGCTATTGCAGTACAATTCCATTAACAAAGGAATACATCCAACTTTCTTTCGTCACATGCAAAACCTCAAAGTTCTGAACTTATCGTACACTGGAATTCACCGTTTACCAGAATCACTATCAGATCTGGAGAACCTTCATGCTTTACTGTTGTGCAGTTGCTGGAACTTGTGCTATGTGCCAACTCTAGAAAAGCTCAAGGAGTTGAGGGTTTTGGACCTCTCTTACACATCAATTGAGCACATGCCAGAGGGGATGAATATGTTTGTTAAACTTCAACATCTAAACCTCTCCTATACTAAAGTTTATGAAATTCCAATTCTTGTTTTGCCCAAATACAAGTTCCTGGAGAGCCTCTTTATTATTGGCCTATGGCAATTTAGTCTGCAACCAACCTTTGTTGATGTTCTGGCAAGCTGCAGCAGTTTGGCAGTACTTGAAGCAAATTTCAGCACTATGCAAGAATTTGATAAGTATGTAGCATCAGGTCACTGGTATATGCTAGATAGTTTCAGATTTTTCATAGGTTATATCCCTTCCTCTACTCACACAGGGAAAAATAGCATCGGATTCTTTGGGGTTCATATCTGCGAAAGATTAAATCCTGCTTGGTTGCCTGGAAGGATTCTTGAATTGGAAATCCATGAATGTTCAGGTATTACTCACCTACCAGTTTTTATAACAGCTGCAGCTTCTCGACTTCAACTCTGTAAGATAAGATATTGTGATGAGATGAAATGGATTTTTACTGCAGAGTGGAGCTCCTTTTCCAACTTAGAGTGGTTGGAAATTGAGGGTCTGAGCAATTTAAGTCAAATCTGCAAAGGAATTCCACCAGCAGGCACTCTTGCAAGCCTTAAAATATTGCAAGTCACAGCATGTAATGATCTAAAGATACTCCTTCCACTTGTGTTGGTTCAGCACTTAAGAAACCTTGAAGAAATCACAATTCAGAATTGTGACAAAATCATGGAGATAATTGCAGCAGGAGAAGAAAATCAAGGGGTGACAGAAGTAAATGATGGGGAAATTATCCTCCCAAGATTACAAAAATTGAAATTAAGTTATTTGCCAGAACTAAAGCACATATTCAATGGAATAATGACTTGTGATTCCTTATCCAGCATTGAAGTTTATAGGTGCACAGAATTGAAAATGCTTCCATTTTTTGTGGAAATCAGGCAGCAGTTACTCCGTTCTCTCAAACAGATAAAAGGAACCAAAAGGTGGTGGCGGGCACTAGAAAGGAACCACGAAGATGCGCTCAACCTATTATATCCGGTCTTCAAAGAAGTGCAAGAGAACTCTAGTCTGGAAGAAGAAGGAGAAGAAGGAGAAGGAGAAGAAGGAGATATGTGTTCCGTACACAGTGAGGGGTCAATAAATTCTTCATATGGTCCGAGATAATGTTGTTTGAACATAACTTACTGAAGTATAAAAAGAACAGAGAAACTACTCTATAAACATCATATATTATCATTAATATGCCATATCTTCATTATCTAATTTTTTATTTAGTTTCCATTGTTTCTTTCAAATTTATATGATATTTCATCAAATATTGACAGCAGTAGCAGAGTCCAACGCTCAGGTAAGAGTATTTTTCTAGTTCAGCATGGAAGAGCTTTGAACAAGACCAGGTAATAAAATCAGACTTTCCTTCTAAATTTTTAAGATAGCATGATGTTAATTCTTGTATTTGTCAAATTGCAGCACGATCCATCTCTTCGCTTGGTAACTTATCCCCTATTTTATCCTTTGCCAATGCCAGGGCAAAGATTTTGTGGTTGCTTCATATGGTATTTATCCAACATCAACATGAGACTTGTTACTTGCCATAATGACCATTATTTCCACGATTAGGGGAATGATTTAGAGTTAATAATTGTCCTTTGTAATCGATAAATGAAGTTTTTATTTAATTTCCAGAAATGTAAGGAAATATGTGAATAGCCATTACACAATACACATTTCTTGTCAACTGTTCTCATTTGCTCAGTTAACCGATTTTTATCAGAGTGAGAGTTAATGGCAGGATGTTTATCTTCTTGTTGAAACAAAGAATGAACCAAAATGCAGACTAAATTTCTGGGTGGCGTTACCTTAAGACTTTTAGTTATAATTCAGTTTATTATGCACCCAATGCCTTGGGAGTTGAGTAAGTAAGCTTTACACTTATATGTGACTTCAATTATAATTTGGCCCTTTTTTAACTCTACTTCATCGTCGGCCGATTGATGAGAAATGTCAGAATTTTTGCTTAAGCCTTCAAAAAAGTTAGAAGCTACCCCGAAATGTGTGACATATTTTGTGGGGAAAATTTTGCCATAGGCCAAATTTACTTCCCCAAACCAAGGTTCGTTGCCTGTACCGTATTGATTACGGATTAGTACAAGAATATTTGAGTACAAGGTTGATGTATTAGACTCGATCTTATCTTGTCTTTCGTTGCTTGCATTTCCATTCGTATGGCAACTGATTTGATGAGCTACGTATCTGGTACTCATAGAACTGCCTTCATTCCTCAAAATTGGCTTACTTACGGCATTCTTTCAAATGTCCAACGACTTATAACACTAGTCATTACTCTCGATAGGGTTAGGAAGTAAGCCTTACATCTAAAAGCAACAAAAGATAAATAAAATTTACTATAAATCCTGGCTAAAGGTAGTTCTCTCTATTACTAAATTTATTTGTTTGTCTTATATAAACTATCGAATTTGAATTTACGATGATCACTTTTCAACTAATTGATACATGAACTATTGTTAAGTCCACCATTAATCTTAAAATTAATTCTTTAAATTATAAAATATTTTTATTGTATGTTCAACAGTGCTGAAAGTTCCTATTTTTTTTTTATTTTTTCTTCAAAGGGAAAAAAAGTTCAATTTTGCTCGGGTTTGTCCGATAAGATTTTGTACAACCTTAAACATTGACTAAACAAATATAAAAGACACTCATACTTTTATTTATTTATTTATTTATTATTATTTTTTTTAAACACAGATTACTTTTTTCATCCTCGAAAATGACAGTAATCACTGCTCGATGAAAAGGAAGAGCTCCTATTCATCCTTACTCCGGTGGGCAGAGGGCTTTTTAGACTTCATTGACTTCTGCCTGCATATATATATATATATATATATATATATATATATATATTTTTT
>NW_019231680.1:172360-174507 GCF_002742605.1 Olea europaea var. sylvestris
ATGTATGATGTATGTGTATATATATAGTGCTTAGAAATATTGCCAGAAGTTGTAAAATTTTGTTTATGCAGTAATGTTACTTTTTGAAAAATAGGAATATAGGATTGTTAATGTTTTCTTCATTCTAGGATGCTTGTCTGATAAACTAATTGACTCGATATGATTAACTATGGTGGATAACATAACAGAAGGAAAAAGAACAAGCACAAGGTGCAAAAACGAAAATGGAAGAGATGAAAGCGAAAATTTACAACCTTCGAACACAGAAGACAAAACTTAATGGCAGGCTTTCAGAGATGCAATCCACAATTTCTTCACTTAAAGATGAACAAAAAACTCTTGAATTGGCCATTCAGGAGATGCAGAATGAGGCTAAGATATTCAAAGAGAAATATGGTAAAGGTAGTCATCAAAATCCTCAAGCTATAGCTCTGTCTGAAATCTTACGACAAAAAGAAGCTGAAATTGAGGATTTGAAGCGCCATCTCGAGTCCCCTGTCAAGGTATGGTCAGTTAGCAGCAATGATCCATCAAATTCTTCGGTAAATTTAACAGCTGGAACAAATATGTCAACAAGTGGTGAAGTGAAGGTCAATGATATTCAAGATGATAATGGAAAAATGCATGGATCTAGCAACCATGAAGAAAGACAAAATTCAACATATGATGCCTCGAATCATAGAGATCAAGACGAGAAAAGAATGGAAAATGGGATGTTTGTGGACGTCACAAGGGAAAGGACTGAAGAAGATGAATCTGAAACGATAGAAGGTTCTCAAGAGAGCGGTTTTGGATATGGAAAAATTGATGTTGGCAAGAGAACTGACCCAAAATATGCCTCTAACAATCAAAATGAAGAAAATAGTTTACAAATGGGGGAGAAAAGGAAGGGTGAAAATAAAATTGAGACGACCAATGAAGAGAAAAAGCCTAGAAATGAAAATAGAGAACTCCATTCTACCGATGGTAAAGAACTTGGAACATTAGCAGACTTCGGTCCAGCCCTTTTTTAACTCTACTTCATCGTCCAGCATTCACATGGCCGATTGATGAGAAATGTCAGAATTTTTGCTTAAGCCTTCAAAAAAGTTAGAAGCTACCCCGAAATGTGTGACATATTTCGTGGGGAAAATTTTGCCATAGGCCAAATTTACTTCCCCAAACCAAGGTTCATTGCCTTTACCGTAGTGATTACGGATTAGTACAAGAATATTTGAGTACAAGGTTGATGTCTTAGACTCGATCTTATCTTGTCTTTCGTTGCTTGCATTTCCATTCGTATGGCAACTGATTTGATAAGCTACGTATCTGGTACTCATAGAACTGCCTTCATTCCCCAAAATTGGCTTACTTACGGCATTCTTTCAAATGTCCAACGACTTATAACACTAGTCATTACTCTCGATAGGGTTAGGAAGTAAGCCTTACATCTAAAAGCAACAAAAGATAAATAAAATTTACTATAAATTCTGGCTAAAGGTAGTTCTCTCTATTACTAAATTTATTTGTTTGTCTTATATAAACTATCGAATTTGAATTTACGATGATCACTTTTCAACTAATTGATACATGAACTATTGTTAAGTCCACCATTAATCTTAAAATTAATTCTTTAAATTATAAAATATTTTTATTGTATGTTCAACAGTGCTGAAAGTTCCTATTTTTTTTGATAAACTAGTAATAGTACTTTGATCCAGTAGCATGCATTAAAAATTGTATATAAATGTGAAAGTCACCAGATTCAACGCCGTTCACAGTTCCCATGCAATTTTTCATCCTTGTTAACTCCGCAACCCACCGTCTTTAATCTTTTACACGCATTTATGCGCCGGGAGAGAGATACAGGTAGAAGGCCTGTTTGAGATGACAAGCAACGTGAAATCTGTGGAACAAGCTTCATAAATACTGTGCGTTTGTGTGTGTATCTGAGAGAGAGAGAGAGAGAGATGGGGGGAGTGATGAAGGGACATAGTGGCTATAACAGCAAAACTCGGTCATATATGTTGATGCTGTTGCTGGCATTTGGTGCTGCCATTTTTGGAGTTATGCTGCTTCATAAGCTCAGAGAGAGACGCATTTTCAATCTCCTTGCAGAACAGAAGGACCAGAAAATCTTTTCCCTTCAGCTTCTATTACAGGTTCTC
>NW_019231680.1:174603-185874 GCF_002742605.1 Olea europaea var. sylvestris
ATGTATGATGTATGTGTATATATATAGTGCTTAGAAATATTGCCAGAAGTTGTAAAATTTTGTTTATGCAGTAATGTTACTTTTTGAAAAATAGGAATATAGGATTGTTAATGTTTTCTTCATTCTAGGATGCTTGTCTGATAAACTAATTGACTCGATATGATTAACTATGGTGGATAACATAACAGAAGGAAAAAGAACAAGCACAAGGTGCAAAAACGAAAATGGAAGAGATGAAAGCGAAAATTTACAACCTTCGAACACAGAAGACAAAACTTAATGGCAGGCTTTCAGAGATGCAATCCACAATTTCTTCACTTAAAGATGAACAAAAGGCTCTTGAATTGGCCATTCAGGAGATGCAGAATGAGGCTAAGATATTCAAAGAGAAATATGGTAAAGGTAGTCATCAAAATCCTCAAGTTATAGCTCTGTCTGAAATCTTACGACAAAAAGAAGCTGAAATTGAGGATTTGAAGCGCCATCTCGAGTCCCCTGTCAAGGTATGGTCAGTTAGCAGCAATGATCCATCAAATTCTTCGGTAAATTTAACAGCTGGAACAAATATGTCAACAAGTGGTGAAGTGAAGGTCAATGATATTCAAGATGATAATGGAAAAATGCATGGATCTAGCAACCATGAAGAAAGACAAAATTCAACATATGATGCCTCGAATCATAGAGATCAAGACGAGAAAAGAATGGAAAATGGGATGTTTGTGGACGTCACAAGGGAAAGGACTGAAGAAGATGAATCTGAAACGATAGAAGGTTCTCAAGAGAGCGGTTTTGGATATGGAAAAATTGATGTTGGCAAGAGAACTGACCCAAAATATGCCTCTAACAATCAAAATGAAGAAAATAGTTTTCAAATGGGGGAGAAAAGGAAGGGTGAAAATAAAATTGAGACGACCAGTGAAGAGAAAAAGCCTAGAAATGAAAATAGAGAACTCCATTCTACCGATGGTAAAGAACTTGGAACATTAGCAGACTTCGGTCCGTTAAGAAGATTTCCAGATTTTCAAGGTGGTGAGAATGAAGAATTTTCAGTGAATCACAAGGGTCGGATGAAGTTAGATATGAAGAGTAACTTTACAAATGGAAGGTATACATTGAGAGGGAAACATGGTCACCTGAATAGGACAAGAGGAAAGAGATGGAGAACACTTATCAAACATCATATAGAAAGCGAGGAGGATTCTGACAGTAATGGAGCAATGCAAGGGAAATCAGATGAAAATCAAGATATGAACACAAGCTTTCGAATGAAAAACAAGTCTACTTTGGAGCATGGCAACATCATGTTACCAGATCATGTAAAACCTATAGATAGTGAAGATATGAGCCAGAAAGTAGTGAATCTTACGAGAAGCGAGGATAGCAGATCGTTTAACCAGCATGAACTTGAAAAAACAGAACAAAATGAAAAATCCAGAGAAGAAGACTCCACCATCCAGCAATACATAGACGATAGGGATGATAATGAAGTGGACAAGAAATCTGGACCGAAAGAAGTTGCAGAGAAAAATGATGTAAAGATGGAGGACATCAAAGAAACTGCATCTGAAATGAGTACTTCTACTGAATCGTCAACAAACTTGGAAGAAGAGAGCGAAGAACAAAATGATGAGCCAGAGTTTTAGTTGTCTTTCAGAAAGCTAAATGTCTAATTTCATTTTCATATACTTATGTTGTTTCATTTCTGTCATTAGATATTAAGATCCTGCCAATTAGCATAATTCCATGCTCTCCACAATCTTTATTTCTACTCTTTGGATGTATTGACAGGGAAATGGCCATGAAAGCCAGACAAAAAAGCCTTCTTAAGACAGGAATTCTGGAAAAATAAGTAATTGCAAATTGGTCTAAAACACCAGAAACTAGCAAAACGGGAGTAGTAACCAAGTGGTCTTTCCCAACAATGTCAGAGGAGTTCACAGTGTCTTAGGATTGCCACGATATTATAAACGTTTCATAGAAGGATTTTGTAAGATTGCTAGCTACCTTCGTCAACGGAAGAATGTGAACGTTTAATGTACAGATAAGTACAAGCCTTGCTTCTAAGCGTTAAAGCACAATTGGTCACCGCTCCAGTTATGACCATATGAAAGAGCATGGAAGATTTTGTCATCTTAAATTAGCATCCAAAAAGGGTTTAGGATAAGTTCTCTTGCCGCACGAAATTATTGTAACCTATGCATCAAGACAATTGAAACACTACGAACAGAATTACCCTACACAAGATTTAGGGCTTGCAGCAATAGTCATTTTCTAAAGATATGGAGACGAGTTGATTTTGAAATAACAGTTGTGTTATATGTACATAAATTTATAATAATTTACATATACATAATGTGATGAGATGTGATTAGGTCAAAATTTTATCAACCAAATTAAAAAAAAAAAAAAATGAAGAAGAAATTTCCACTCTCTTTTGAGACCTCATCTTTATGTAACTCCATTACGTACATAAAACATTATTCTTGAAATAAACTATCATCTAAGTAATGCTAATGTAGTCTGAAGTCACATCTAGCTTTCAACCGACGATCCAAAGGGGAAAGTCTCCATCACAACATCCACCGAGCATGCACCACTGACATCGAAATATTGTATTGACTAATACAAATATCTCTGCTCCACGAAGCTCGGGATCTAAAAGTCATTGCATCCTATTGATTTGAGCATCCCTCGGGCCACTCAAGTTCGATGATCCTTATAACTCCAACAAACACGTATATCCAAAACTAACAGGTCAATCACATCCGAAAATCTTCTCCTACCAGACTCTACAATCTCACCTAAGCTCAACTGAAATTGCTTGAAATCACTCTATAAATTTTCCATACCCTGAAAATTTGCATTCCATTTTCTATGAAGAGAGAGCAAGCCACACCCTATAAAGGTAAAAAGATCCACTCCAATCACTGTCTATATTTGTTCAGTAAATTTCTTACTGCCTTAGGAATCAGAATATTAGCAGGGGTAAAATCGCCCTCAGCCTGCCCTCGCCAACTAGCTAGCCTGAAGGAAGGGAAAAATGAGGCGCGATCGACTGCACGACCAAAGGCTGTAAAATGACATCAATTACAGGAGAAAAAAATACGTTTGGAAGCTACAGGCAGAAAAAATAACATCAGGTGATAAAGAACGGTATTACATAGTTCAAAGGGGACACTGACAATCTATTATTTCGATCGGAAACAAAATATAAATGTCTACAATGTCAACTAATTAGTGTTATGTCAAAAAGAAGTGCTGAAAGATTGAAACACTTGCAAGAGGCAACAATACATGCTAAAAGATCCCGAAAATTAATGCACAAAAAACCTGTCTTGATTTCTCAAATGCCAGCAAGTTGTTCTCTCTCTTGTAACTTAAATTTTTCTACAGACGAAGCAAAAATTGTGACCAAACTGGGAAAAGGAGGAGGAGAATGGCGGCTATAATGAGAAGAATAGCAATACAAGTGCATTTTCTGGAGCTTTTCTGGTACTCTCTGGCTTCCTGCAAATTCTCGGTGCCTCGCCTAACAAAAGAGCTCGCGTGCGCCACGTGGCTTTCAATGTCATTCAATTGTTGCCCCTGTGCTTCTACAAGTGCAGCCATGTCTAAGAAAATCTGATGAAGCTCAATCAAATTCTTCTCAATCTCCTTCACAGCATCATGTCTTTCTTGAATTTCTGAAATCGTATCTAGAATCTGGCCACGCCCTTGTTCTTGAATAGCCTTCTGAAGGAAAGATTCACTTTCGCCACTGGATATCAAATTCTCAATCAAATCTTCGTTCGCCTTTTCTCCCGTAATTGTGAAATATCTTCTACCAACAGTTTCTTTGTATTCTGCATTCATCCTTGCCCTCAAACCCTGAAAATCATCCATCAGGTCTTTCAGTTTTTTCCCTAACCCACTAACTACAGAAGTCCTTGTTCGATCAGCAGAGGAACCCGGACCGCAACCAGGGATCTTCCTTTGAGCAGCATTGGAACGTTCAAGTGCTTCAAGCTTTCCTTTGATAACCTTAACCCGTTTAAGAACCTGGGCTACATCAGAATCCATCTTGGCTCGCAATTCTTTCATGGTTTTAGCATTATGCACAATTTTACTTTCTTCATTTGATTCTTGTAGCCTCTTGTAGAATTTCTCTACATCACTCATGTCTTTTTTGACATTCTCTACATCTTCGAAAAATCTATCGAGATTGACAGACTCATTTCCACCAGCTTCAAGGTCTTCCATTTGAACCTGATGCTTCAGGTCTTGGTATTTTTTAAACGAACTTGAGAAAAGATCGTTCATTTTGGTACAAAATTACCTTTTTCTTAATCTGAAATGGATGGCCTGGGGATCTACCTTTTTCTCAAACTTTCCTTCTTCTCTCCCTGCACTCCTGCACTCTTGGCATTCAAAGGTTATGTAGTTATCGGGGGAAGAAGAAAAGGTGACAGAAGCAAAATCTTCATTAACCCGATTCAAGTTCTGTAAATAAGATTTCAAGACTATAATTATAACAGGTAATCAATGGCAATTAAACCAACCTAAGGAGAAGCGATAAGAGAGGAGAATACAATGGCTGGCTGGCACACAATATAGATTGACGGTCAAGAAACCCACCATCTATATGTCAAAAATATTAAGCACACATTCATACATGTTGGCTGGCCTTGAGTTAATTATTATGTTTCAATATTTTAACGTCTTATAAATATATACGTTAAACGATTTATAATTTATGGTTTTCATGTATTGAAGTTTGAAATATTTTATCAAAACTATACATCCTTTGTTTGAATCCATTATTTTCAAAATATAATTTTCGCTCTTCGTTTCAATTACAAATTCTTCAATAAAATAATATTACACTTAAATTTAAAATTGTTTCTTATTTTTTAACTACACATTCTGTATCGATCTACTATTCCAAAATACATTCTTCAATAAAAACGAAGCTTAAACAAGCTCCTAATTATCGTTTCTTTTTAGTGTGTGTTGCAAATACTTTCATTTTTAGCCTGTAGAGAAGCAAAACTCGGATCGATATAAATCAACTACATAAATTTTTCCTTTAATTACTTCCGTGGTTGTGCCTTACATGATAGCATATATGTATTATATGTATAATTGATTGGAAAGTTAGTGACAATTTGATTTTTCGTTTTTAAATTTTGCCAAATGGGGACTGAGACAATAAAAATGAATTAAGATAAATTAAGAACGTAAACATCTACACTATCATATTGATTTCCATAAAACAGTTGTATTTAATGGTTTTGTTGCCTGTTGACAATTGTGTATTCTTCTCCGCGATATTTATCAATTTTGAGACTTGAATGTATTATTTTTCATTATAAATTCGTAATAAACTAATTCGAAACAAGAAATTATGGTTCAAATCTCAAAAATTAAATTTTTTTTTTAAGTAACATCTGTTGCGTATTGTCACACCTGGCCAACCTACCTGGGACAATGGCCCACTCATGGCGATCCACGTGGTATTCCTGCCGAGGTGGCACACAATGCCGAGGTGGGCTACATCCGAACTGCTTCAAGCCGAAATCCATCTGCCGAGGCTCCTTTTTGTCCGAGGCCCATTGACCGAGGCCTACGAACCGAAACCAGGCTGCTGGAACCTGTTGAGAGCAGTTGAGGTCCTCAAGTGGAAGTATCATGACAAATGGCCGAAGCCCCGAAGCTGATGCGCGAGCCTCTGAACCACAAGGAAACATCCTCCATGGTTACTTCTCCCAAGAGATTGCCTGCACAGATCTTATTCAAATGATTGATGGAACATTTGTTATAAGCATAAAGGTCAAGTCTTGTCACTAGCATAGAGGCCCTGCACAAGTAATAAATGCGCCGCAAGCTAGCAAGTCAAGCCCCATACATAGGAAAAGATGTTTGAACTAAAGATATGAGACCACGTGCCACTTCATCCAAGGGCTCCCATTTCATATGTACTACTACAAATATTCCCCTTATGTAATATCAAAAGGCTAATACAAGAATCAATACAAAGAACTACATTTACTCAACTCTCTCTCATTTTACTTGCAATACACAAATCAAGTTTATACACATTTACATATACATTTATGAACACCGGTTGGTAATTATTATACAATCGGACTACGAACAACTCGTCGGATTCCGAACGTCACCGTCCCGCGTCGTTGGGCTACTCCCACGCCCTTCGAACCGCTCGTTTTAGACCGTCCACGTGTCTTAGCGTATTGGACATTCGCCCACGCAAGCGCGGGTGGGACCGGCATCTGTTGGCGCACTTTTTGGGGTCAACAGATTGACGCCGTCTGTGGAAAACCATACCATAACCACGAGCAACCTTGTGGTAAAAGCTTACTAAAAAACATTTGGGCAACTCCCCTTGAAAAAAGATTTGTTCTTGAAAAAGAACAGGAGAAACCCCTATCACTTGGACAAATCTAAGTTTGATAAAAGAAAAATGAGTTCTAACGAAAATACTCCCCCTAGGAGGGTAAGAGAAAGCACGAATGTGCCTCCCCAGCCTGCTGCCCCAGCAGCTCAGTCGAGACTCCACCACCACCAAAGGAGAGGTGGAATGAGTGCGATAGCACGACTATCAAGAGAAATGGCTACCATGGCAGCCAACATGAGGGATATTGCCAACCAAAACTTGGCCATGAATGCAAGGCCAGGGAGGCTTCCCCATTCCTCCATACGCCCCCCCACAGGCACTATCAGCAAGAGGACGAGGTTCAGAGTCATAGGGCTGCCTCGCTAGACTATGGCCGAGGTGGAAGCCCGTTCGAGAGGGAAGTGGGAGTCGACATTTCCTCCAACTATGCTTCTGGTCGACCCACCGAGGCCCAAATAAGCCACGATGATTTTCCACCTCCATATGAGCAAGATCCAAGACATAGGAGAGCTGGCAGTGTTTTTGACAGAATTAGCCTCGCCGAACCGAGGCTCAGTCAACAGCAGGCTCAGCAGCCTCGGACGAGGCTACAGCCTCCACCTCCAATGCCCCAGCAGCCGGAGAGAAGACATGAAAATGCCTCCCGTGCTGCCCCGCCTAGAAGTAGGCCGCAAAGGAGGGAGGAAGAGGCTAGGAACCGGCCCGGACCCTCTCACCAACAACCAAGGTACGAGGCCGATGACTACGATTCTGATGAGCAACAGAGGTCCTGTGACTTGGACGATGATGATGAGAACTTGCCATTCTCAAGAGAACTAAGGAATGCCCAGGTCCCGAGCCACTACGTCATGCCAAAAATACCAAAGTATGACGGAAGAGGCGACCCGGAGAAGCACCTCAACGCTTACAAAACTCACATGAGCCTGAGGGGTGCCACCCCAGCCGTGAAGTGCAGGGCTTTCCACTTAACCTTCAGTGGAGCGGCTGAAATCTGGTATAGCAGGTTGTCACCTGGGAGCATCCGAAGCTGGCCTGAGTTCAAGACAACATTCTTGAAGCGATTCGCAGTGAGCAAGGAAGGAGAGGCCCCCATCCAGCGTCTACAAGACATGAGACATGCACATGGGGAGTCCCTAAAGAGCTTCCTATCACGCTTCACCGATGAGATGACTTACTGCGTACAAGTCATCGACAGAGAAGCACTATCTGCATTGAGGGGAGGCCTGAACATGAACACCCTATTCTGGAGGGATGTGCAGAATCAAGACCCCACCACCTATGACGCCCTACTAGAGATGATGAGAAGGGAGATAATCAATGAAGAATTGATTGAGCATAGGAACAGGGCAAGTAGAGGCCTCCTACCTCCTCAAAGGTAGCGAGGTAGGGGTCCGATCTCCCACCTCATGGACTAGCAGATGAACCAAACCGAAAATGAGAACTCTGGACAAGCACTGGCCACCACAACTCTGAACGCGGTTCCTACCCTGACATATGAGGATGTCAACCCAATTGCTGACCCACATCAGATGGAGGCCCAGCAGGGACCCACAGAGGGAGAGGCCGAGGCTTTGCACCTAGAAATAGGTCCAATCCGAACCTCCCAGGATACTGTTTGCACCACAGGTCCTACGGGCATGACACCGCGGATTGCAGAGACTATGCACACCGCTCTCGGTAGGAACCCACCAGAGACAGACATGATTCGCCCCAGATGAACAGGCCCCCATCTAGGCACGACAACCGACGTGGGCGTGAGGAGGCCGCTCCCCGTCAAAGGGATGAATCCCCACGACGAAGGGAGCATGATGCAGAGAGGCCCAGGGAAGGGCGTAGGCACCGAAGAAATCGGTACACTCAAGGCCCCTATCCACGAGGTGGATACCATATTTGGAGGCCCTTATGTTGGTGGTGAAACATGAAACGCCAAAAGAAATTATGCTCGAGAGGCTAAACACCCCCCTTTGACGAGTTACATTATGGACAATAGCTCTCGAAAAAACCAAGTACCACCCATTGTCTTCACCCAGGAAGACGCCGAAGGAGTTCATTACCCCCATTGCGATGCGCTTGTGGTGAGGGCTTTCATAGCCCGGAATGGGCTCAAATGAATGCTAGTCGACAACGACAGCTCCGTCAATATCCTGTTTGGGTCCGCCTTTGACAAAATGATATTGGACCATCAGTTGACACCCACCACCACTCCATTGTACGGATTTACTGGAGATAGCATCACTCCGAGGGGAAAGATAACACTAGCAGTGGAGATAGGAGAGTCTCCATAAACTACGATAAACTTCATGGAATTCCTCATAGTTGACAGCTGGTCGGCTTACCACGGAGTCTTGGGCAGATGCTACAACTTTAAGTTTGCAAACCCAAGTGCAGGTTGTCGCAAGTAGTAAATCTCGGAAGTCCGAGGTCGAACCACAGGGAATTGGAAGGAAATAAACTATTCTATGAGTAATAAACGGTTGGTGAAAATACGATGAAGACAAACACTAGAGCATCGGGGATTCACTTTGGATAAATGAGTAGAAATTGCCCTTGATCTTTAATTTAACTCATATGAAAATCAACTAAGGAGTCATCTCATATGGAAGATAAAACATTAACCACAAATATACTAAAAGATAGATCTTGATAATTGTTTGAGAGAATATGTCAAAATAAGTTGTTGGTATGTAGAGATTATCTAAGCATTTATTGTGCCAAAATTGTCAACAATAAATCAAAGTCTTTAACAAACCAAAACCATTTGTAGAACACAAACTTCAACCAAGTAAGAAGATGAACATTGAAGAACAAAATGAAAGATCAAAGACAATACGAAACATTCATCAAAGTTTCACCCTTAGCTCTAGCTAAATGTTTAGAAATACATAGTGAAATGTTACAAAGAAAATGAAGGAAACTAGAATATAATGGAGAGGATTTATGCTTCAAAATCGTGGCCAAGGTCCCCTTTTATAGGCAAAGGAACATCCAAAATTCAAGTAGGCAATGCAACTTGTTTCTGTCCAGCTTCAAGACAGCTGGAACATGCAACTTGATGCCAATTTTCAGATATATTGTGCAGCGAATTTGGACTTATGATCAACAGATAAATTATTGCCACTTGAGTTAGCTTTCCATTGGTTCAAATGTCAGGTTCATTGGATCTATATAACTCCAGATATGACAAAAACAATAAGTGCTGCTTCACAGGTAAAGCTGTATCCGGCAGGCAACAAGCTGGACTTTGCACGGTAATTTTGGCTGCCTTGTGATACGAATTTGACTTCTTACAAAACATGAAAGTTGTAGAAACGTGCCTTTCTTTCCAACCCAACTTGAATCACCTCGATCCAATGTCTGAAGCTCAAGTTATGATTATTTTACCAACAGCTGCTTCTTGCTTGAGGCAGTCACTATTTTTGACTTTTCAACATTATTTTCCTCCACTTGCTCCACTTGTTCTAATTTGGAAATACAAGTGAAATACATCAAATAGATACTCTTTCAAATGTATAATACTCATGCCACCATGTATGTAAATACGTATTTCAATTAATTGCATTTTTAACCATGTATTTATGGAAATTGAATTTATGGCATGAGAATTGGAATTAGAGACTAACATTAGCGTTTTTAAACAAAGTGAATGTAAAATGCCTTCTAAATGATATATCTTTAAGCAATTTCAGATGCTAATCAGCAAACCAGCCCTAAAGGAATTGGGAGCAGTCACTTCCATCCACCACCTATGCATGAAATTCCCGACAGAAAACGGGGTGGCAACAGTGAGAGGCGACCAGAGAGGCTCGAGAGAGTGCTATCTAAGCTCCATTAAGAAGGTAGAGCCCTGGGACATCCACGTGATCATGGCTGATGTGGTCATGGCGGATGTCCCAGGTGACGCTCCCACTGAACAAGAAGATGTTGATATGATTGACGCATCACTTAATCCGGAGGTGCTGATCATTGATGAGATTGACCCCCGCATAATGGAACATGAGCCTCAAGCATCTCCTGTAGAGGAACTTGAGAGCTTCTCGACCGACCCCCGAGACCCTTCCAAGGTGCTGAAGGTAGGCAAAGGCCTATCTAACATTTTGAGAGAAAAGATTAAGGACTTCCTAGGCAAGAACCTTGACATCTTTGCTTGGAGGCATGAGGACATGGTGGGCATTGACCCCGAGGTTAGCTGCCACCACTTGAAAATTGATCCTAAGGTTGCCCCGCATAGACAAAAAAGGAGAGCCCTCAACCCTGAGAGGTATGAGGCCCTGAAGGAAGAGGTTCAGAAGCTCATCCAAAATGGCTTCATCAGGGAGGCCACCTATCCGAGGTGGGTTTCCAACCCAGTCCTGGTTAAGAAACACAATGGCAAATGGAGGGTATGCATCGACTTTACCAACCTCAATAGAGCTTGCCCGAAAGACAGCTTTCCGCTTCCAAGGATTAACCAATTGGTAGACTCCACGACCGGGCACGAGTTGTTGAGCTTCATTGATGCATACTCCGGCTAAAACCAAATCCCCATGCATCCGGTTGATGAAGAGCACACCTCTTTCATCACGGACCGAGGTCTCTATTGCTATAGAATGATGCCCTTCGGGTTGAAAAACGTCGGAGCAACCTACCAAAGACTCGTGAACAAAATGTTTACGGACCTCTTTGGCAAGACAATGGAGGTCTACGTAGATGACATGCTGGTGAAGAGTTTAGAAGCAGAGGACCACATAGCGCACCTCAACAATACCTTCCAAATCCTCAGAAGGTACAGGATGAGGCTCAACCTGCTTAAATGTGCCTTTGGAGTGGCTTCCGGCTAGTTCTTGGGGTACATGGTCAACCAACGAGGAATTGAGGCCAACCCCAAGAAGATTGAGGCT
>NW_019231680.1:186146-280925 GCF_002742605.1 Olea europaea var. sylvestris
TCAGTTCGGTTCTGATTCGAGAAGAAGGGTCCACCCAACTCCCCGTCTACTATACGAGTAAAGCGCTCCTATCGCCGGAAACCCATTACCCCGATATGGAGAAGCACGCTCTGGCCTTAATCACGGCCTCCAGGAAATTGAGACCCTACTTCCAAGCTCATACCATCCATGTACTTACAAATTTTCCCCTGAGGCAGGTACTCCAAAAGACCAATGCCTCAAGAAGACTATTGAAATGGGCAGTGGAACTAAGTGAATTCGACCTTGTGTTCAAGGCTAAGGCAGCCATCAAGGGGCAAGCCTTAGCTGACTTTGTGGCTGAATTCGCCAACCTACCCGAGGTGGATGCAATTATGGAACCCATTGAGCCCCCTACGTGGAGCCTCTTCGTTGATGGTTCAGCTGGGGAGCTCGGCTCAGGCGCTGGTATTGTCCTCATAAGCCCCGAGGGTCACAAGCTCACCTCGGTGGTGAGGTTCAGATTCAAAGCCACCAATAATGTAGCTGAGTATGAGGCACTCCTTGCGGGCCTCAGACTGGCCAAGGAAATGCAAGTAAAGAGGTTACTCATCGAGTCGAAGTCCATCTGTCGAGGCTCCTTTTTGTTCGAGGCCCATTGACCGAGGCCTACGAACCGAAGCCAGGCTGCTGAAACCTGTTGAGAGCAGTTGAGGCCCTCAAGTGGAAGTATCATGACAAATGGCCGAAGCCCCGAAGCTGATGCGCGAGCCTCTGAACCACAAGGAAACATCCTCCATGGTTACTTCTCCCAAGAGATCGCCTGCACAAATCTTATTCGAATGATTGATGGAACGTTTGTCATAAGCATAAAGGTCAAGTCTTGTCACTAGCATGGAGGCCCTGCACAAGTAATAAATGCGCCGCAAGCTAGCAAGTCAAGCCCCATACCTAGGAAAAGATGTTTGAACTAAAGAGATGAGACCACGTGCTACTTCATCCAAGGACTCCCATTTCATAGGTATTACTATAAATACTCCCCTTATGTAATATCAAAAGGCTAATGCAAGAATCAATACAAAGAACTACATTTACTCAACTCTCTTTCATTTTACTTGCAATACACAAATCAAGTTTATACACATTTACATATACATTTATGAACACCGATTGGTAATTATTGTACAATCGGACTATGAACAACCCGTCGGATTCCGAACGTCACTGTCCCGCGTCGTTGGGCTACTCCCATGTCCTTCGAACCGCTCGTTTTAGACCGTCCACGTGTCTTAGCGTGTTGGGCATTCGCCCACGCAAGCGCGAGTGAGACCGACATCTGTTGGCGCACTTTTTAGGGTCAACAACATCTATAATTAATTTAACTAAAAAAAAATAAAGATAAAAGTGCAACCAAACCATATCAATGATATTACAACAAAAATTTAGAAAAAATAAAATACCAATGATTACAAGAAGCCCTTTCATCCAATAAATAATTTAGTTGAAGAAATCCCTGCATACAGAATATGGTCCAAATGGAAGCCTCTGCGACATATGATGCAAAGTTCCTGGATACATAATTGTCTTAACAAGTGAGTCACATAGATGCTGAGTTGAAATTAGTGAACATTGCACTGCTGTAATAGAGGATGACTATAATCCACATATTTATCCCAAAGGGGTTTATACTTTTCCATCCCAATCTTTAACCACGGTTTCGAGTTCCCATTAAAATGCAGCACAGCTCCCTTCTTGATCAACTGAGGATCGACATTTGTGTATCCAAGACCTAGAACATGCCATGAGGGATTTAAAGGCTCTGTCAATCCGTAGAAAGTTAACAATCCCGGGGGCAGGGTGCCTAGTTTCCATAAGGTCCTGTCCACATTCTTTTCCTGCCAATAGTGGTAGATGCCTGTGACATTTCTTTTCCTCCACTGGACCAAGTCAAAAACATTCATCCCAAATGCCCACCCACATGCATCAGCATCGAAATGTTCACGAATTAGAGGGTGAGAGTAGTTCAAGTACTTGTGGTATCTATGGAATGTCTCCATGCATGTTTCCACTGCGCCATTGACATTTCCATTCAGATCTATGGAGAACAGGGATGACAGGTCCTTCTGAACTACAACGTCATCATCAAAAAAAACTATTTTCTTCAGTGCAGGAAAAACTTCGGGAATGTAGAATCTGAGGTGGTTAAGCATAGATAAATACTTAGGATTCCGGAACTTGATTGGAGTACGGTTATCATCATCGCTACCAGAAAAATAGTAGTTTCGGGTGTCCGAGTCTTGAAGTTGCTTAAGAACAGGAACATAAGTAGCATTCAACCAGCTAAAGTCTTCTATCTTTTGAACATCCACAGTTACTCCCTGGAAACTGTTTGTAGTGAACCAAGCATTCATTGCAGCATAATTCACCTCATCAGTTATGAGGTGGAACACTACAGTTTCAGGATTTTTGGAATTCCATGCTGTTGAATTTACCACAACTGAAGTTGCAAGGACGTTGTCAGAGAAGATGCAGAAATGATAAAGGTTATTATCCTTGAGTTTTATCGCAGTTTGCCTTCTCTCCTTGAGTTTCCTCTGTAAATTTGAATTCTTGAACCATTCACTTGTTAACCGGACACCAAGGCAATACAAACTCTTTGGAACTTCTTCAGCAGCTATTTGTCCGTACTTTGAACTCTTCTCATTAACAGAATTCATTTGTTCTTCGAGACCCTGGATCTTTGCTTTCAGTCTCATGATCATGGTTGCACTGTCATAGTGGAGTTGTTGGGCTTGGAAGAGCAAAAGTGCCATATCACGAATTGCAGTTTCTGATTCACTTGTTGTCAAAGGAGTTCTTCTTAAAGCAGCATTAGAAAGAAGGATTTGTGAGTTACGAATTTGAGCACTAAGTTCCCATGCAAATTGGAGGTTGTTGCTTTCTTTAGCAATGACAAGAAATGCCTTTGCTAGAGAAATTTGATCATTCAATTGCCTATCTACAGAATCAGGACTCAACATTTCATCAGTGATATTAAGGCCTTCTATAATTTTATCACGTCTATAGGATCTCTGCATGGAATAAAAAGCAGACATAAAAAAAGAAAAAGAAAACTCTCATTCTGCACTAGGAAGGTTAGAATGATATGATGAGGAAATAACACATAAAACAATTAACTGTACAAAAGCAACAATAAGATAATTAAATTATAGAAGAATATTTCGTTAGCAAAAGACAGCCAAATAATGTCAATTAAGATGCATGTCGAATCCAACACAAATGAATGTATGTTTCCCCTTTACACGAGTGCAAATTTGACAAACATCCACGACTTCAGACTTCCAATCCAGCCTGGCATAGACAAAAATATTTGCTGACAATAATAAGATTGGCATGCAACCATGGCAAAATGTTAAGATCAAGAGGATCTTTGCATGGAACATAGTTTCAGAGTACTCTAGGAGGAGTTCTTGGCACTAAACCTTTAATGCTTAAAGCCATCCTACTCTGATATACAACAATAAACACCTGCGAGAGAATATCTTGTCTGGTTTCATAGTTGTTTCTATTTAAGGAAACTAACATACAATAACACCCGTTTCCAGAAATAATTTGATATAGTAGCTATGAAAAGACAGCAAACAAACTTAAATAATTATTTTCTGTTCAATGGCCTATAACACATTTTTTAGGTGAATCCTACCGAAGCCCCACACGTGCGCAAGCCCAAAATTGCCAGTGGAATATGATGATGGCATTTTCTTCGTATATCTAAGTACCTCGACTACTGGGCATAGCCATGTGTTCTAGGGTGTATTTAATGCCTCAATCTTCTTGACAGAGGCCCGTAAGAACAACATTTGACATTTTCTAGAAATAAGTGCTAAGACAACATTCAGAAACTGTAACTTGCTGCATTGTGTTCATATAGGTCAAAATGATTATTTCATTTACATTATTATATTCTTCTGATACCTATTCCTTGTTAAAATATTATTTCTCCACCAAAAGAACAAACTTGTACTTTTCCTGATATACATATATTTTCCTTAAATCACCATCATTTTCAAAAAGAAATAATCAAAGATTGCAAATTCATTTAACCCTGATAACCTATGATACAATCACCATTCATGGAAAAAGATCAAGAGCACGATTTGTTATACCGAGTAAAATGGTGCCCTAAGGGGTAGGATTCTTTATACTATAAACACTGAAAAATCTTCATGAAAAATTTAATGATGCTATTATATTCTCTAGATGATGAATAAATTTCATGATTTGAATAAACAATACTGCAAAGGGAATGCTATTAATATTCGAGAAAAAGGTTAGCATTCCAAGTCACCAGTATACCCAATTTTGGACCAGTGTACGAACATGTTTCTAAAGCTATAGCGATGTCTGGTAAACTTGGATGAAATCACACCTCCACCATTCAAACCATGGGTGCTTTAATCTTTGCATCAGATAACTAGAGTACCATTTAGTGAATGCCCATTCTTTCGTCTCTGACTTCTACTACATAGAGTTCAAATGCTCAAACGAGTTTCCTCCAGTACACAATTATGAGGTTGGCTGATATAGAAGCTCCAAAAATGGGATAGCCTGGATCTGGACCTTAGCAACAATTTTCAAATTAAACCTAGAACAACTTATGTTGAATGTCATCTATGTAAATGCAAAGCGTCCCTCCTTAAGTAATTTTTTTTATGATCCCAAATCCCATCATGATCATCTAAAACATGTAAACCATTGTCTAAAATAAACATCTCTCTTCAATCAATGTTTCAGTTAACGAATCTAAAATTCTTCTTCAATCATTCTGTTAGGTCTAAAGGTGTAATTGGGGATTTTGTGGACAAAAGGACTAAATTGTAAATTTGTAAAAGTCAGGGACTCAATTGTACAATATTATAAAAGTCAGGGACTTAGGGTGCAATTTAGCAAAGCTAGATGGTAGGCACTAGGGTTTGAGTGTTTGGTTCAAATCAAGGTCGCGGCGCCGAAAGTTCGCTAGCTATTCGCCCTGCCGCCGCTCGAGCGAGAAAAGCAGAATGGACGTCGCTCGCTCGCCGCTCGCTTTTCGCTCGAGCGAAGTACTGTCGCTCGCTCTCCGCTCACTTTTTGCTCGAGCGACAGTGTTATATGGAAAATCGCATTTTCGATTTTTGGAAAGTTTGACACGGCCTAGAACTCGAAATTGCCCCCAACTATAAATACAAAGGCCGTGAACGAAAATAAGGGGTTGCTTCATTGTGCTTTCATATTAGAACACATTCATATCATTGTGACGAGATCCAAGTATACAACCAACTGGAGAATTCATCAATCTTATTCTTGTGATCCGGCAACCAATATTTTGGGAAAAATATCAAGTTTGTGAAGACAAAACACCGGTACTTTTTCATCTGTTGAGGAAGGGACTCTCTCAAAGGGGGATTGAGAGAGGTGGATGACAAGCGCAGGAACTGGACAAGAACAGGAGGTTATTGGAATTCCACTTGGTGATACAATCAACTAAAGACCAAGAGGTTGTATTGGACAGCAGATTGGGCTGCAGCAGGTAAATCGGGAAGCTAGCATGAGACTAGTAGTATCTACGACAGTAGATCGTGAGACTAGAATAGCGGATCTGACTGGGTACGGAGTTTGGCAGAACTTGTACTTGCTGAATTGCTATAGTGGAACTTACTGATTTGGTCCCGGAGTTTTACCCACGTTGGGGTTTCTCCGTCATCATATCGTGAGTTGTGTTTTGTATTATTTTATTTACTTTACGCAAACGGGTAGTTCAACATAGGAATTAATTGGACTGTATATTTAATCACCTAGACAATTAATTAAAGTGAAGTGTTGCTTTGATTAATCAATTCCGTAACGAGGTCGAATAATAAACTGATTGGAACGTAAACTTGGTAATATCTAAAACTTGAATTTGACGTAGCACAACGTTCATTGTGAATTTTCAAGTGGTTGTAGAACGTTCCTGAACTTTCACATTAAAATGGCCACAATTATGTAAGACAAATTCTAGAAAACAGCTACCACAATAGGCTGCTACTTGCCTAAAGTCATTGCCAATATCACAAAACGAAACACTAAACTTACATATATCTATTTTCCTCCTCCTAAATATTTTTTCTCTAGTAATTTCCAAAAATGTTAATCAATCTAATTATTTAAAGAGGGCATTTTAATCTAACCAAGCAGTACTTAAAACTTTCATGTTAGTCAAGAAAAATGAGCGCATTAGTGCTTAAACTGAAATTCTTACTTACCTCTCTCATTCCTGCCTCTCTCACTGCTACACATATCCTTCTCCTTAACATGTATATAATAATTTATTTCTTCAGTTCTGTATGACTGTATGCATACACCTTTTTCTCTTACATTAACCACATCTGGAGTCAAATTTCTGCACAAGTCCCTTCTTTGAGGGAAAAAAGATTGAGAATGTAGCATTCAAAAACTAAGTGCCTCTGAGAAAGAATAGACTTCTAGATAGTTTACTGAATTTACTAGCAATTTCCTATAGGATTAAACGTTCATCAATATCCTATAATCTAAAATAAATTGCAAAAACGACAAAGTCAATTCAATTGACATTCCTCTCCAATCAATAAGAATCCCGTATATATACATTAAACACTTCGCAGAACTGAAACCGGAATGCCAGCGTAAACAATTCTTCCCTCTTTATACACATTCCATCAACTACATCTCAAATTTCCATCATTAACAAAACAAGAAGACGCCCATTAAAGAACAAACAAATTAAATGTACCCAGGTCATCAAACTAAAATCTAGACTCCAATGAAAGGTTTTATTACATTTACGCGATTTCTCAGTTTCTCGGTTCAAATCGGAAAAAGAGGAAAAAGAAAGATAAATTGAGATCAATAATTACCTTGGCAGCCGATCTTGAAGTGGGCTGCTGATTCTCTCTACTTAACAGACCAATAAATAGCAGAATTACTAACCCACACGAAATTATCCAGAATACATTTGAAAATCGTCGCCTCACTGGTCGCCGAAAATCTGAGACTCGACGCCTCATTGTTTATTTATTCACTCGATTTTGGAGAACAATAGTTCCAACAAATGCAGGGAAGTTTAAAAATGTAATCAAATATATATTAAGGAGAGAATTGAATAATGATAGGTTGAAACGAACAATTGGATGTTGTGATTGAAGTGTTGTTTTTTTTTTTTTAAAATTCTTATTGAGGAAAAAATCAATACAAGTGTAGGGGAAAATGCGCAATGCAGTTAAATACAAGCAGGAGATCTAACACGAATTTGGAACTGGACGGGATGATCTGGAATTTACAGGCAACAATTCGTATAAATGTCGGTGGTGATTGCATTGATGAGTACTGTTTCACACAAACTAATTCAACAAAATTTCAGTTGCAATAATCTGGTTAAGTACTTGTAGAATTCTGTTTTTACTTTCAAGCTGAAACTTGTGTAAATTTTAGTTCTTTTTACTTTTTCAAATTTTGGTTGTGTATAGCTTATAGGCACAAGGTTAACTATTATATACGATGATTTTATTATTTATTTTTTCAAGGAGTCCGAGTGATTTTTTTATTTTTATTTTTTCAATTTTATTTCGTACTGTTGAGCTTGATAGTCGAGCTTGGATAATATTTCGAGGCTTGATCATCATAAAAAATAGTTGAATTGTGAATGTTATTTTTGTTGATTCTCTCTCTAACATACGATGATTATTTTTCTCATGATAATAGTTATTCAAGTTTATAAAGGTTATAACTCGATTAAAAATATTATGCTTCATCATGTAATCAAATAGTGCTATTTACTACTCTAATGTCAACAAAATTCGTTAGAGAAAGTGTGTTTATTATACAATTTAAGCACAAAAATGTAGCCATAATTAAAGTTGAATTATGTTTTCTAATTAGAATGTGTTTAATTTGCAATTCCTAAGTGCCACGTGAAATTTAGAGGGTGTTTAATAAGCATTTTTTATGTAAAAATACATTCTAAAATAATAAATTGATGTGAAATATGTAATTAAAAAATAAGTAAAAAATTTTGATTTACGTGTAATATTATTTAATAAAGAATGTGTGGTTAAAAGGAAGAGAGAAAAATACATTTTGAAAAAAATGACTACTAAACGGGGCCTTAATGTCTTTTTTTCAATCGAATGATCATTAGTATAAACATTTGGAAACTTGAATAACTATTAACATAATAAACATCAATGACAATTGGTTTTCAGACATAAAAATCCTCGTATTACCATAATAAAACATCAATGACAATTGGCATAATCGCTCAAGTTCATTTGAGATTAACCCCTGATGAAACTGATGGCTTCAGACATAAAAATCCTTGTATCACCTACTTGGGCATTCCATTGCATAGAGGGAGAGGGCACAAGAATTTTCCATGCTTTTCTATTGGGTGATACATCTAACAAGAATCAACTTCACTGGGCAAAGGCTTAATACACAAAATAGCCAAGGCACGAATTGAGATTTAGTATTAGGGAAACAGATCTTAATACAATGAGTTGTGACCAAATCGATATGGATCCCTATACAAAATCATCAAGGCCTGCTGTCTGCAAAATAACACGACAGGAGTCCAAAATCTACAGGCCCTTTGAATATATTACCCTTACACCTTTAATAAAGGACAAGAAACAGAACTTCTCTCGGGGCATAAAATGCCAGAAAATGCACAGTTGCAGCCTGGTGTGTCACGTTGGTGGGTTTAATTCTTAACAATGAAACGTAAAGTAATGAAGCCAAACCATTTACCATAACTAATCTTTGATAACCCACCTACGGCCATGAATTTGATAACCACCAAAGGTCTGATCACCGCTGCTACTCTCTCCACCGCTTTCAGCACTGGTATACCCTGATTTTCGACGATGCTTCTTTCTCCTTGAACTGCCACTGTCGCTGATACTGCCATTTAAGAGAGGATCGTCTATTCCTCGGATCACTCTCCGTGTTGGTGAAGTCGTAGCTATGCAACTGTCATCCTTTGTTCTCCTCCCCTTGTCATGCCTCTTTATGTTCTGAGAAATCTTATGCAATTTCTGATTGAACTTATTGATTCCTTTCTCCACAGGTTCTACCGCTTGAGTGACCGTAAACTTCAAATCATTTACAATCTGTCAAAAAAGTAAAGGTCAACACCAGATCGTTACTTAAACATGACGGAAAGAGTTGATGATGAGGTAACGCTTGAATAAATCTTAATTTGCAGGACAGAAGACAATCAAAGAAAACAGGCAAGGATTTTTAGTCAATGTGAAACACTAAAAGAACAAAATAGACCGAACCCTTTTCTCCTCCTACTCCTTGTTAGCCAAGTGATAACTTCACTAACCCTGTCAAGTGACAAACTACTGAATGCACATAATCACATTCATAAAAATCTGTAAACAAATGAAACAGCATCCTTCTGAGAGAGGATGATAAATCTTTTTCGTCTTGTGAAGCTTTGCAGGGAATCTTTACTTAGGCCAGATACTAGCAATCTTCAGAATGTCAAGAGAGATGGAGGAGGATAATAACTAGATGAGCTTGGTTTGATCATACTAACAACTTTTTCTTTCTTTTAATGCATCCCTCCATCCACCCACCCACGTCACAAATAACTGATCTGCAGAGTCAATCATATGCCCAGGCGCTATGCAGAAGTCAATGAGGGAGTTATTTTGCATCGGAGAAAGTTCACCCACATGAAACCACAAGACATCAACACAACTTTGTTATTATAACCGCATGTTTATAGCATCTGATGAGAAATCATGGAAACCAAGACAAGTCGATTATTCCTACACATTTTAACGATCCTCAAGCCATCTGGGTTAAAAACACTCTGAGATCTCAAGATAAGTCCAATACTAACATATGCTTTGCATTCCTTTTTCCGACCAAGTAAGTAATCCCATACGTAACCAAAAATGTAATGATTGACTATCCCAAATATTTAGGAGATATACATCTATCTTACCCACAATTCCATTTGAAGTCTCCTTCACAATATACACCAAAAACTTCAAGAATCACTGCCAAAATAGCAGTAACTGCTTTTATAATCATCTGCCATAGAAATTTATGTGGTTCATTTCCCATGGTGAAAAAATAGATAATGAGTTGACAATACCATAGGCTAAAAGGTTTATTAGAAGAGGAAAACTTACATATTGAACAATACCAAACTTGATAACTTGGTAAACCCATTGACCCATTTTCCAAGGCTTTAAAATAAGATTCATGGGAAAGGGGTGCTTTACAATTCCCCTTTCAGACCCATGATCTAATAGGGGCATTTTCGCACTTATGCGTCCTTCCCTCTTCATAAATGCGATTGTCCTTTCTTCTCCACCTAATTCAAAACATTAATACATGAGAAAATACAATGAGCTAGTCATACAAGACATGAGTTTTTTTGGAAGTTTAGGATTGTACTGTATCAAGCAAATTATTGATTGGTGACAATTACAACTAACATAACATTAATGAGCTTCTTTCAGAAAACAGAAACATGGATGTTGAGGCCTTTTATTCTAAAAATCAAAAAATAGAAACTGGAATAACAAGAAGTAAAATATTTATAACGGGAAAGTGAAAATAATAAGCTAATCCAAATCTAAATTGTAAACCGTATGTAGACAGAATAACATTGTTTTTTCTTTTTTGAAAGAATGATATTCATACCTAAACATGCAACGAGATATCTCCCGAAGCAATACATGGCAAAGGATTCATAGCAATCACGCAGGATCTCAATATCAACACTAATTGCTGGGTTTACCAATGATACAAACTGCACAAGTAAACCATGTCAGAGCAAGATAAGTTCCAGATGTGATTACATGACTCTTGGATTATCTGAAGAAGTTGCTGCTAGTACCATTGCAATGTTTTATGATGTGCTCATTTTGACTATCCTTCAAAACAAACTGTCACTGGAATATGATTGGATTTTAAATATTGGTACACAGTCTATAAATTTTCCCAAGGCCTTAAAAAACCTGTGGATCAGCTTTTGTGATTAGAAGAACCGACCATTTCTATGCAACTTTCCAAGGTATTTAAAACAAAGTTTGTAAAATATCTTATACTTCATTGCAGAAACTCTTTATCACACTTAGTTACCCCTCAAGACGCTTTAAGATTACAAAAAATCAAAGGGGTTGGGCGGGGAATAAGGGAGGATCCAGAACAAATATGTGCTTCCACTATGCAAATTCAGCTCGATCGGATAAATCATCAAATATTAATCTCATTTCAATCTAGTTTTGAAAAATAATGAATTGAATCACATGAAAGAATAACTTACTGATTCAACAGCATAACACGGCACCATCAATACCACACCAATCAAAAATTTTTGCTCCTGTAATCCACCCACAGTCCACAGAAAACGAACAAAGATTAATTTCAGAATCCAAAAACCCACAGAAAAACTAAGAATAACAAAATCAAGAAAATCGTTATACGAAATCTATGTACGACCTCGGGGTTTTTGTAGGCGGAGAGATGCTCGAATAGCAGATACACAGAGAGGGTCAAAGTAAGGATCACGAAAAATCCAGCGATTAGAGCTGCCCATGAGGGAGGCGAATATGAGCTACCGATCCAATTCAAATAATCAGAATTTATGATATTCTGCAGCATCAATTCAACTCTGGAATTTGATATGGGTTTTTCTAGGTTATTCGGGCTATATTGATTTTTAATTTATCAAAGCTCATACAATGAACTTCTATCCAGAGGTTGAATCAGAGGGGTTTGAATTGGACGATCGAATTATCAGACTGTTTTGAAATTTGAATATATTTATTTATTCCAGTTTGGCCCCCTCTAATTTCGGTAGTCCTTTTTCTTCTTTATTATTCTTTCTTGTATTCTCTCCACGGGACATAATTGATTATTATTTTGGGGGTTAATTTCAATTTTTATCACCAGACTTCGTTTACTTTTGGTTTCAAGCACTCTAATCAGCTATTGTTATTTCATTGGTTAAATTTCACACGCAGTAAATTAAATAAATTTAGGGAAAAAATCAGTGTTTAACTTTGACCTATTTCAAAACTAATAAATAAAGTTTAAAATTTCAAAAATCATATATTATTAAATTTTATTTATAAAATAATTGATTAAAAATATTTTATTAATTATACATATTAAGGTGACAAATCTATATAATTTGGTAATAAATTATCGAATTAATTGATTACAAATTATTTTTCGAGAACAAATCAAAAATTCTATAGGTCACAAATTTTTTTGGAGAACAAATCAAAAATTCTATAGGTCACAAGTTATTCATCGATCCAAAATCAAATCTTTTACTAGTCACAAATTATCAAATTAATTGGTGGTTACAACTTAATAAATTGTGAGTCACAATTACATTTTTCATGTCACATATTATTTATTGAATACAAATTAGGCCCCATTTGGTAGCTATTTTTTTTGAAATGTATTTTTCTTTATTTTCTTTTCAACCACACATTCTTTATTAAAATAATATTACACGTAAATAAAAAAAATTTCCTTATTTCTCAACCACACATTTCATATCAATTTACTATTCGAAAATACATTTTAATATAAAAATACCTATCAAACACCCCCTTAACTAATTTGTTGATAAAAAACAACCAAATAATCGATCGCAAACACCTGTCATCCCATCCCATCTACCCACGACCACCACACGACAACCACCACTTCCATGATCACCATGAACACCACCACCTCACTAGACCGTGCAAAGCCACAATCACACACCACATCAATGCAAACTGACCCACCAACATAGTAATCACACACCAAACTTCAGCACCATCATCGCTACCAACGGCATCACCAAACACCTTGACAACGATCATGGTAAATCGTTGTGCTATTGAAGTTGTGAATAAAATGCTAAAAGATATTACTGATTGTAACTAGCCTTTCGATGGGAAAGTGATGATTCTCAGAGGGGATTTTCGACATTGTTAAGGGATAAAAATCCCACATCGAATAATGATGAAAATATAGACTAACTTATAAGGTCTTTGACTACTCCGCTTAACAAGGTTAACCTTTTAAGATGGAACTCCAAATCTTAACATGACATCAGAGCCTATTAAATTCCAACGAACGATTCAATCTGATTAAGACTAAAAAAATGAACATACGAGTTTCAAGATTGGTCTGCTCAAAAAATGAGCCACCATCTTGTTGGGGCATGTCAAGAGATAAAAATATCACATCGAATAATGATGAAAATATAGACTAGTTTATAAGATCTTGGGCTACTCCGCTTAACAATGTTAACCTTTTAAGATGAACCACAAGTCTTAACAGACATGTTCTTTCGGTGGTACCATGAGAGAAAAAGAAAACATAATGAAAGCTCACACAGACTTCTTTGAACTTTGACCTTTGCTTTCACATCTGTTGCTAGATGAGAATTTGAGGGCGAAGCTCGATCCTACCTTGTGTGATTACTTAATAAGAATTGGAAACAGAACGGAGGAACAACATATTCGTAATTGCATTGAGCTTTCGAAGAGTATAATTGTACTGTTCAAGGATGAAATAACATCTTTAAAAAAAATTAATACATCATGTCTTTCCCAATATAGAAGCATACGCTGACATTTTACATATGACGACAAATCGAGTTATTCTTACGCTTAAAAATTACGTGTTGATCATATTAACAAAATCTATTGGAATGGATTCCTGGTCAAATATTTACATATCATAGCTTTGATGAAGCAATTGATAAATTGGAATAGAGCTTGTAAGAAGATTTACTTAATAGTTTGTTCTCAAATGGTATTCCACCACATGAATTGAAATTTAAAGTAAATTGCCCTATAATGTTACTACGAAATATCAACCCTTCCAAAGGACTATGCAATGGAACACAACTCACTCGCCGAAATTTTGAGAAGAATGTAATTGTTGCAAAAATTACATCTGACGAATGTTGTGGAAAACATGTCTTTTTACGAAGAATCCCTTTTATATCGCTTGAAAGTGAAAAATCTTCAATTCCATTTAAAAGAACTCAATTTTCAATTAGGCCATGTTTTGCAATGAAAATAAATAAAACACAAGATCAAACACTTGATTTTGTTCGTTTATATTTTCTAGAACCAGTTTTCTATCATGACCAACTTTATGTAGTATTGTCAAGAGCTGAAACAAGCAAGTCCCTGAAAAGTTCTACTTCAACCATCAAGCAACGAAAGTTTACACAGCAAATGTTTCAAAAACTTTGTCTATAAAGAAATTCTTTCATTTAAACATCTATAGAAGACCTTAAATTGAAGTGTTTCAGTGTTACCTTCTTCTATGAATGAGTACAAATAGAAATTCAATTTCAGTCATTGCCTTAAAAAAGTGAAAATAGGGGAACACATTTGAAGCCTAGAGTTGTGCTTTTGGTTCTAACACGGGATATGAACAAAAAGTAGGTGGTAAGTGAATAAATTCACTTAAAGATTTCGTTTATGTTCTTCAAATGTTTGTTTTATTCATATGGATTTTGCATTTCATAATGACGTCAGGCATTTGAAGTACCATTTTTTCATTATCTTTCAAAGACAGATTTATAGATTATGGCTTCAAAAAATTGTTGGTGGTGGTGCTACAACTCAGTTATTTCTTCTTATCACCAAAATAGCTAAACCTATTGTAAGAAAGATATAGACATATTTTGTTTCGAACGTTTTTTCTTTTCTTCAAAGTTAAAATCCTATTTTATTTTATATATTTGACTGTTTGTAGATTTTGTTTTATTTAATTTAATGATTTTGAGAGTATTAACCATGATAGATAAACTGATACTCATATCGAAAAATTTTCCACCATTGAGGAAATCTGCTCTGTTGGAGTTTAAGGGTTCAATTTTTAGACCCTTTGGAGTGCTGTAGAGCTGGAATCTCAAAAGTTGGTGTAGAGAGTATATTGATCACCAAAGATAACTCAGGCTCAGTTTATACCCACTTCCAACCACCACAAAGTAGACAACTACAAACCCAAGACAATACCAAGTTCACTTCCTGTTGCCAATGAGATATATCACTTAGGAGACCACAAAGGTGCAAGAAATCTTATAGAATATCATCACTAAGGGTTGTAGTCACAAAGAGGTAGAAAGAGTAGAAGTAGAGAACACACAGGAACGACCGAGAGAGAGAGGCAGCGAACGGGTCTCTCACTTAGAGAGATCATAGACCAATTTATCTTGTAACCAATGACCCAAATGAGGAAAGTGTAATTAGGTTAACCAATGGGCTAAGTTAGAGGCCCAAAAGATAAATAAGTGGGCTCACACGTTTTCTCTTAATTAAAAGATCATCCAAGGAAGTGGGTTGGGCCATGAGTAACACTAAAATATTTAGATTGTTTCGAGTGACCCAATTAATCTTTGGGTTGTATCTTCTTGAATGTGGTGTTGGATTCTCATTCAGTCATTTTGCTAGGCCGACTTAAAAATTAAATCGAGTAACATCATAGCCCGGGGGAGGTCGTTTGACAACAAATTTCCTAACAACCTCCACCTTGGTGTCAAAGGACCTGCAAAAAGAAAAAAACGTTTTCCATTAGTGACACCTCTAATAGAAAACCGATAAAATTGAAATCATTTACCTGTACCAATGTTTAGAAGATCCTTGCAACTTTTAAACTTTACCAGTGATAGCACTTTTATGCCCATATCTGAAAGGTTGTATTGTGTGTGAACCTTTTCAAGTCTTACCACCTCTTGGGATACTATATCTCTAATAAAGTGTAGTCTAACATCAATGTATTTAGTGGTTCATGAATAACGAGGTTCTTACATAAATATATAGACGACTGACTATTAGAATACACAACCACATAATCATTCAAGACACATAATTCATGAAATAAACCTATAAGCCATAGAGTCTCTTTAATTGCTTCAGTAGTAGCAATATACTCAAATTCAGTGGTAGATAGTGCAACAATATGTTGTAACTGTGATTTCCAACTAACACATGAATTTGATAGGGTAAACACGTAAGAGAAAGTCGATTTCCTACCATCCATATCTCCCGCATAATCAACATCTACAAAACCCTTCAATTTCACATCTTCTTTATTAGCACTAAACTTTAGACTTACGTCACCTGTACCCTTCAAGTACCTCAATAACCACTTTAATGCTTTCCAATGTTCAGGACTCGGATTAGCCGTATACCTATTAAGAATATTAATAGCAAAACCTAAATTCGGTGTAGTGCAAACCATCAATAACATTAGAATATGAGACTCTACTCATGTATTCTATTTCACATTCGTTGCAAGGAGATTGTTCTTTAGATAAAATAAAATGGCTAGCAAGAGGTAACGTGATAGGTTTGCAATCACTCATATTAAATTTCTTCAACACTTCAGATATGTATGGAGACTGATGCAAAAATAAAATAGAATTTGATCTATCTCTCTCTATTTCCATGCCTAGAATTCTCTTAACCTTACCTAGATCTTTCATGTCAAATTCACCACTTAGTGTTGCTTTTATATTATTTATCTACTTAGAAGAAGGACCAATAAAAAACATGTCATCCACATAGAGCAACAAAAACAAATAATTATTATCAGTCTCGTTATGTTGAAAATATAGACAGTGATCAAATTTACTTTTTTAGAACCCTATAGTGAGTACAAAGGAATCAAACATGTTGTACCACTTGGGGTCGGGCAAATCTCCCGAACCGAACTGACCGAATCAAACTGAACCGAACCCGACGGTTCTTGTCAAATTAAATACCCGAATAGATATCTGAATTGATAACTGATGGGTGCGGTTCGGTTCTCAGTTTTAGACCAAGAACCGAATCTTTTTAAATTTTTTTAATATTGAATAAATCAAATTATTTTTATTTTAATTTTAATTTTTTATAAACAAATTAACAATTTCTAAATCCAAATTTTTGGCCCAATTATTTGTTTCATTTCTAATTTTTTAATTTTTGGCCAAATTACCCATTTTATTGTCTCATTTCTTAGCTGAACAAGATCTAACCCACTAAATAACCCTAAACATCTACACTAAAGTGCATAATGCTATCTTGACTCTTGCAGCCTCGCTGACATTCCAAAACATATACAATCGTCGACCGACGCTGTGACCTACGATCGAAGCTGTGACCTCGCCAACCGAAATTTTAACCGTAGCGATCATTTGAACAAGGTAGTCTACTAGTCTCTGACATTTCAAAACCATTGAATTTGTCATTAGTTGTATTTATATAATGTTGTTATAAATGTTAAAAATTTTAATTATAGTACAAAATCGAACCGAACCGAACCGAACCGAATCGAATGGAACCGAACCCGAACGGTTCCATAATTATATTTGGACTCGACGGTTTCATTTGCTAAATACCTGAAAATTTTGGTTCGGTTCGGTTCTCGGTTCTAAAGAGAACCGAACCGAACTGACCTGCACCCACCCCTAGTACCACTGTCTAGGTGATTGTTTTAAGCTATACAGGGACCTTTTCATAAAACACACATAATCAGATTTTGACTGGTCCTTAAAATCTTTTGGCTGATTCATGAAGATTTGTTCGTCAAGCTCACCATGTAGAAAAATAGTTTTTACATCAAGTTGTTCAAGTTCCCAGTCAAAATGCGCAACCAAGGCAAGCATGACCCTAATAGTGGTGTATTTAACAACTGGTGAGAAAATCTCATTATAATCAATGCCCTCCTTCTGTGTGTAACCCTTAGCCACTAACCTAGCTTTAAACCTTAAGGGTTTCGAACTACTAGTACCTTCCTTAACCTTAAAAACCTATTTGAAATCGATGATCGATTTGTTCTTAAGCCTAGGTACTAATTCCCAAGTCCGATTCTTTTCTAGAGAACTCATCTATTCTTTTATCACCTTAAGACATTCCTTAGATTGATCACTATCTATCGCCTCTTCAAAGGTTTTTAGCTCTTTATCAGCTAGTTCTTCGTAACTAGCATGGGCAAAGGCTAACTCAAACTCAAAATCGAACCTTTTAGGTTCTTTCATTTGTCTTCTTTCTCTATTTCTAACTAGATTATAATTAGCTAAGGGATTTTCTTCCTCAAGGTGTTCTTCTATCACTACTTCATTACCGTTGTCCATTTCAGGTTCTTGAAAATCCACCTCATTAGGAGTAGTGGGGACAGGTGTACTAAGTTTTCCTAATTCCACCTTAAACTGATCTCTCTCTTCATCTGGTTCAGTTTTACTCATAGGTTCGGTTTTTCCTTTAATACATGGCATTTCATTCTCGTCAAATGTGACATCCCTACTCATGATGATCTTAACTCCTTTTTGACTTCTATCCCGTAACCTATATCCCTTAACACCCTCGGGATACCCTAGAAAGACACACTTTCTAGCTCTAGGTTCCAGCTTTCCTTTACTCTGATGAGAAAAAGTGGCACAACCAAAAGTCTTAAGTATAGAATAATCACTCAATTTACCTGACTATCTCTCATGCGGAGTGTCACCATTCAATGCTGTAGATGGAGTCAAATTAATCAAATAACAAGTAGTCATAACAGCCTCATCCCAAAAGGATTTGAGGACACCAGAACTTAACATCATGCAATGCACTTTTTTAAGTATGATTCTATTCATCATTTTGGCTACCCCCGTTCTGTTGGGGACTGTAAGGAACAGTCTTATGTCTAGTTATACCATTTTCTTTACACGTACTATCAAATTTCGTGTTGCAAAATTCTAGGCCATTATCTGTCCTTAAAAATTTGATTTTCTTTCTAGTCTGATTTTTCAATTGTCTCTTCCAGTTATTGAAATTATGAAAAGTCTCAGATTTATCTTTCAATAGAAAGACCCACACATTCCTAGTATAGTCATCAATAATAGACAGAAAATATCTATTTCCACCCGATGTGGGACCCATATATCAGAATGCACATATTCAAGCATGCCTTTAGCTTTATGAACATTCCTGGAGAATGAAGTCTTATGATGCTTACCAAGCACACAATGATCACAAAAATGACAAATCTGACATACAATTATTACCAAATGCACATTTTTCATTAAGTAGTTTAAGTCCCTTAATGCCTACGTATGCAAGTCTATTATGCCATGTGTGTGTGATCAACCTTAGCGGAAGAAATAGAGGAGTTTAAACCTCTAATCACTTTCCCAGTAGTGATATAGATGTCGTTTTCCTTAGTTCCCTTAATGGAAACTAAAGCACCCTTAATCATCTTTAGTATACCATTTTCAATTTTATCAATAAAGTCATCCTTTTCAAGTCTCTCTACTAAAATCAAATTCCTAGACAATTCAGGAATATATCTAACACCTTTTAACGTGTACACAAAATTCGCGTCAAATTTTACGTTTATGTCACCAATTCCAGCAATAGTATAGGCAAAGTTATCACACAACACAACATGCACAGCATTAGATTCATGCAAATTATAAAATCAATTTTTTTTCAGACGTCACATGAAACGATGCACCAGAATCAAGTATCCACTCATGCATGCGGGGATTAGCAGTTATATTTAATTCAACAGTGTATGCAACTGGACTTGTATGCATATATATATCTGACCGTTATCTATCTAAGACGTAGAGGATAACACATTTACCTCATCTCTCTCCTTAATCTTTAACTTACCCTTTTCTTTATGGCAGTCTTTTATAAAACTCCTTGTGTTTTCACAGCCATAACATTTTCTAGCCTTAGTCCTAGATTTTGATCTTGACCTACCGTTGCCCTTCTTTTTCCATCCATTACCACTTGACTTGCCACCACTTTGATATCCATCATGACTATTTTGCTTAAATTGAATTCTATCCCACATGATATATAACTCACCGCTCCTCTTATCGTGTTTTTTAGCCTTAATTTTCATATCTTTATTCCTAAGGGAATCTATGACAATTTCAAGTGTCAACGTATCTCTACCATAATTAATGACATTCTTAACTTCCTTATAGGAATTAGGGATCGCATTGAGCAAAATTATAGCCTTATAAGTTTCGGACACAGTCTCATCACAATTAACTATATCTTGCAGCAACTTGTTAAACATGTCTAAATTGTCATCGAGATCCTTTGAAGGATCCATTTTAAAATTGAAAAAACGTTCGAGCAAGTAAAGTTTATTCGGTTTAGATTTAAGCAAATACAAGTCTTCCAAATTTTTCCAAAGTTCTTTGGTGATTTTCAGTTTACCCACCTTTTTTAAAATGACGTCAGACAAGTGTAAAATGAGTGAAGTGTAAACAAGCTCATCAACTTCTTCTCTTTGTTCTTTTGAAAAATCAGTTGAAAAATTGCGTTTAATGACTTTTGAAACTTTTTGTTGGACTAAAATACCCTTTATTTTTTGTTGCCAAATAGAAAAGTCACCCTTTCCGTTAAAAATCTCCAAATCAAAGTTGTGAATTGTCATCTTCACACAATAGTCAAAGAATGCACAAAACACAATCAAATCACATAAAGTAGTCCTAGGGTCATAGACAATATTCCGTTCTAGATTTCCAGGGTTTCGTAAGACTCGTGGTTTTAAATCAAGGAAATGTTTGAAACGGGTAAGGTCACTATAATTTTAACGGAATTAATAAGTAGCAGAAATAACAATGCAATAGAAACTACGTCTAATAAATAACCAATTTCACGGCAATTATATCACTAAGAATTTTAATACTGATTATAACCCTAATTTCTAGCATAAGCAACGATTGTCAAGCAATGACAACTCCCAAATCTAATGATCACCCCACACGATGATCTGCTAGTGAGAAAATATAAATGTTTCAGTCAATTTACCAGAGCGGACCTATCTGAGTCCGTAACGTGGAGAGATGCGAATTTGCTGCTTTAGGGCCACTACTATTTGCCTTAAAGATTCAGTAAATATAACAATTCTAATCAGCAACAAATGCAAATTGAGGTCAGGGGCAAAATCGTCCAACTTTTTCTGCGCAACCTGAAACACTAAACCAAACACGTCAAAACGTTCAGGAGAATGAAATAAACGAAATGGCAGAAAAAAATCACATTGCAGGGCTGCCATGTGTTGCTGCCGGACGCCGCAATCACCCTCATGCGCCACCTCAAAGGGGGTGCCTCGACCTGTTGGTTATGGGTCTGGCCTCCGTTTGTTCAACGGAGGTTCGGTTTGGAAGTAATTTGAGATTTCAGATTCGATCAAATTGGAGGAGTTGTCGATTTCTTCCAATTTTGAACCGATTTTCGCAAAACAATGCTAACCCACGCTCTAATACCAGATGTAGAGAGTATATTGATCAGCAAAGATAACCCAAGCTCATTTTATACCCACTTTCGACCACTACAAAGTAGACAACTACAAACCCAAGACAATACCAAGTTCATTTTCGATTGCCAATGAGATATATCACTTGGGAGACCACAAAGGTGCAAAAAATCTAATTGAATATCACAACTAAGGTAGTAGTCACAAAGAGACAGAAAGAGCAGAAGAAGAAAACACACAAGAACGGCCAAGAAAGTGAGGCGGCGAACGGGTCTCTCACTTAGAGAGACAAGAGACCAATTTATCTTGTAACCAATGGCCTAAATAAGGTAAGTGTAATTAGGTTAATCAATGGGTTAAGTTAGAAGCCCGAAAGATAAATTAGTGGGCTCACAAGTTTTTTCTCAATTAAAAGGCCATCCAAGGAAGTGGATTGGACCAGGAGCAACACTATAATATTTAGGTTGCTTCGAGTGACTCAATTAATCTTTGAGTTGTATCGACTCGAATGTAGTGTTGGATTCTCGTTCAGTCATTTGGCTAGGCCGACTGAAAAATTAAACCGAATAACATCATAGTGCGAGGAAGTTGTATCACAATTCCTAGGTCGACATTCCTTGCAATTTGGTTTCTCGCGTCGTGGCGTTTAATATTACTGGTAGAGATAATTCTATTTCTTCAGCTGGCATTTCTCAATTTCCAATTTATACTTTTGAAATTAGAAGGCTTTGTTCAGGTAGCAGTAATGAAGTTCAAATATTGGGTAAATTATCAACTTCAATTGTGAAACTTATTGAACTTAAGATTTTTATTCTTCCATTTGTACAGTTTCGCTCGTTCCATCCCATTCATGGTAGCACTATACTCTCCTTTGCAAAAGGTGAAAGGTCGCTAGTGGTAAAACCAATCTTTTACTTCTTCAATCTCAAGCTTAATGTTTTACTCTCCAAGCGACATTGTTTCGATTCAATAATGAATGACAAATTCAATTCTGTAAGTTTATTTTTTTCTAATCTTTATATTTCTTGTTTGCATGCAAGTAAACGATTAACAAATTGGGGCTTTTAATACTGCATATGGGGTTAGCATTGGTGTTTGTTATGTCAATTTTTTTTGCTTCAATTATTTTATTTTTTATTTTTTATAGTGGAATGTTCCTTTTAGTATTAAAGGGTATAGCATTACTACTCAAGCTGCAACCGATCTTCCAGTCAATGGGATGGTTGATTTGACTTTGGGGCAAATTTGTAAAGGTATAGTTGAATGTGAACTTCTTCAATGGTTTGTACAGGAGGTGAGTAAATGACATGTTATATTATACATAATTAGTCAACACTGTTGCTGGTTTTGTGAATAAATTTTTCACCCAGTGTGGTTCTTGTTTATTCAAATTGTCCCACTTTGATCGTAATTGAAGATTCTATATGTTGCCAGCTGATTGTAATTTTTTTAATAAATTCCTCTCTTTAACTTCTTTAAGGTTACTGGAAATGTGATAAGGTTCTAACTGTAAAAGGGCAGATTTCTGTAAGAATCAAAGGAACAACAATATAATATAGAATTAAAAGAAATTACAGCAAGAAAGGAAATAACAAATAGCCATTCGAGAGGGCTAAAACTCTCCTAAATGTCTACCTCCTACTCACTCAATATCAGCCCCCTACTACGTCCATTCTTCTCTCTATTTATAAGTGTTTTGTAACTACTTTGCCTACGTCAGCTACCCAACTAACAGAAATTTTTACATTCAGTTGTTTATCCTTTCTTCCAGGATCTTCTAAAATATATGAAATTAATTGGTGGCTTATCAAAATGGTGATGCGATTATTAGATGTGGTTTTCCTTGCTGTGATTATCATTATACTTGATGTTATATTCTAATCAAGTCAGAACAACTGTATAGTTTAGGATGAATTGGATATTGAAGAAATCACTTGGTGGGGGAACCAAGTCGAAGAATTTCGACCTTTATGTGAAGTTCAAACAGACAAAGCAAACATTGCAATCACGAGCCGTTACAGAGGAAAAATTGCCCATGTTCATATTCCATGCAACAATAAAACTGATAGAACTAGAATTTATTGTAAAATCAAATCCTTAGGCCACTTTCACATAATGGAGTTCTAATATCATCTACCTGTGGTTACAGAGTTAATTGAAGAATAGGTGGCATAATTATGTGTATAACTGTGTCCATAGATAAAGGACTTGCTCCTTTTAGTAGTCTAATATTGAATTATCAATCATGTTCTTTCATTTATGTGTAGATAAAACTTTACTCCCTGGCAAGCAAGATATCCAATTTATGTAATGATGTGGAAAAGAAGCACATTGAACTTTGAATACTGCAAGGATTTAAGACTTTATCCATCATTGTTGAACTTCAAGTAAGGCTTGGTCACGCTTTGTGTTTCTTATCTTATGTTGTGACTTTTGTGTTAAAAGGCATATTAATTTGTTTGTTCACAGTCGATTTTATTGAAACGAAATATATTATACGTGCATGTTTCTATTCTAGATGGCGAACAGATATTCACCATCATTGGTGATGGAAGCAGCTGATTTAATGGCCTCTGTTCTTTCAAATAAAGGAGTAGGGATCATTTTAACTTTTATCTTACCTGCTACATCACCATTAGTGAAATATCAAAGCAAGGATTTCAAGTTAGATTGTTGAACTTTTTAGAATTATAAACCTAGAAATAGATAAAAGTTTATTATTGCTAAGAATCAAATAGTGTAATAAATTCATGTTCATAAATCTGTTTTCTATAGCACAAGCTGTCGGAATTTTTGGGCTGTGTTGGCATCATTGTGATGCAGCACCAATATGATAATTAATAGAAACAGAAGAAAGATTCATAAAGAATGGGGAATTAAGGAAGGGGATAGAAGAAAAATTCAATAGAAGAAGGGGAGGGATGCGCCATAAGCCACCAAAATAATTATTCATTCATTATCAACTGAAAATTACAATGCAAAATAGGTTTAAATAGTAAAGCAACCCTAACGAACTTGGGTCTGAGCCCATACAAGTCCAAATTTAAATAATAGTCCAAGAAAATAAATAAAACTTAAATAAAATAAGTAAACGTCGTCTGATATCCTCATCAACTCTTCCGGGGTGGAAGAAAACTCGACCCTGTCGAGTGGATAGATAGTATAGGCTGCAGTCAATCTAATATTCCAAATGCTTCAAGTCAAGCCACGCGGGACGATTTTTTTGACGAACCAAGTAACGGAATTCTATAATTGATAGTACTGAAAACTGTAACGTATTCCCAAGAATATGATCTGACCAAGGGGGGCGATCTTTCCTTCTAACTAAGTACTGATACTGGACTCTAAATGACCAATACTCATGCACCTCATCTTCAAAATTTCCACATGATTGTACATAATGAGGAGCATAAGAAGCACATCGATCTACCCAACAAACAAGGAAGCACTGAATTTTGCCATCATTGGTCAATACAAAACGTTTATCTAAAATAACATCAATTTTATTTTTGTGTGTTGTGATAGATAGTATTAAAGTAGAAATATCAATATAGTCAAATTGGGGGTCCACAAAGTTAGGTAGAAATGGATCATCAAAGGAAGTAATACAGTGTTTGTAAGTAATGAAATCCTCAATATTTAAAGTAGAGTGGTAGCCAAAATGTGATGAAAGGGCAATGACATGTTTATTTGAACCAACATGCTTTAAAATTTTTAAAGGACCAGCACTACAAGCTTGTAATATGACATAATCCCCAATATTAAATTCAAAATATCGTTTATACGAATCAGCTTGAAGTTTATATAATGCATTACTTGCATTATTTTTTTATTGATCTCAATATGCAAGTCATGAAGATGATATACAAATGCTTTAGCTGACAACGACACACTAGCATGCGAGGACATGGGAATAAGATCTAACGGCCGCCTAGACTTATAACTATGAACAACTTCAAATGAATTTAGACCTAGAGACCGATTCATAGAATTATTATATGCAATGTGAACAATTGGGGGGATCGAGTCTCAATTCTCAAGATTTTTCTGGACTAGAGACTGTAATAAATTGCCAAGACTTAGGTTAACAATTTTGTTTTGACCATCAATTTGAGGTTGGTCAGTAGTGGAGAATTTCAATTTAGTGCTAAGAACAGACGACTGGATTCTCCAAGGGTGACTAGTGAAATCATCAAACTCTTTGAGTTGGGTAAGGGTATGACATATAACATGTGATCGAGAGTTGTCGAAAATAAGGGGTATAGTTTCTAAAGTCTTGGGATGGGTCGGGATTCCACTTAAGAAAGTGTCCTCACTATCATCCAAGTCATCAAAATCTTCAAGTTTATACTCATAAACTAGATCTTCTAATGACTCTTCTATTACATCTTTTCGTTCTTCTATGACTAAGGCTCGGTTAGGATATTTGGAAGAGATGTGGCCAAAGTCCTTACAACTGATGCGTAGCAGGTGAGAAGAAGTCCTTGGAGTTTAAAAAATTTTACACTTATTTTCCAAGATTTGAGGAACATTAGACGGGGAAGGTCGTAGAAGAGACTTAACAGGTGGAGGTGGAGCCAATGAGACGGAAGAATGGTTGTCAATACGCCTTCTATAAGGAGAAGGGGGCCTTAAACTATCATGACCTTTACACTTATTTTTCCAAATGGGAGGAACACTAGACTAGGGAGGTCCTAGAAGGGACTTAACAAGAGGAAGTGGAGCCAATGAAACCGAAGGATGATTGTTGTTACGCTTTCTACGTGAAGAAGATGACTTTGGGCTATCACGACCTTTACACTTGTTTTTCCAAAGGGAAGGAACATTAGATTGGGAAGGCTCTATGATAGACTTATGATGAGATGACGCTAATGAGATGGGTGAACGATGGTGATCACGCTTTTCATTTGCAGTACTAATAAGTAACTCGTAGTCTCGAGCTGAAGAGTAAGCTTGATCAAGAGTAGTGATGCCTCGAAAGAAAAGCTCGCGCCTAAGTTTATCTCGTAGACCTTGTATAAACCTACTTAAAGTCAGGGCCTCATCCTCAATGACATGACATTTCACTCGAAATTCCTCAACTCGAGCAATGTATTTAGTTACTAGCCGATTCTCTTGTGTAAGGGTGTTCCATTGGGTAAAAATTTCATGATCTAAGCAACCATCGAAAGTAGGAGTATCTAAGTCAATGTCTCTAAAGAAACACTCCTTACGACGAGGAAGAAAATGAGTGCCATGATGACTATGGCCTTGTTCTCGCTCACAAACCTGATCTCTATTCCTAAGATCGAGTTGAAAATATTTTTGATCCCTTTGTTCACGATAATATTGTCTATTATGAGATGCTTCAGAATTAGTGTCAGTCAAACGAGGGGTTCGCTTAAAATTGCTCAACTTAGCAGCTAGGTTCTTTCTCTCCTCACGAGTAGCAGTTATGTCCGATTGGACAGTCGATAGGCTAGTGGCAAATTGTGCTAATTGTCTAGTGAGTGCATCAAATTGGGATGGATCCATGGTCAATGTATTGGAAATAGAGACAACAAGACGACCACTACGCAACTACATGCAATGTAATACCAGCTAAATGACGTGCAATGATGAGATCAATGAACAATAAATGCAAGTAGTGAAAAATAATAAATTAAGCATTTTTTTTTCAGGGATAAGTAAATTCAAATATGGCAAGCTAATATTGCTGGTACATGTAAAATGGCAAAGCAAAGGTCAACACACTAGTCAAATTCTCCAATCAATTTAAGTGGGGAACAATGGAAGTCAATTCGTTTACTAGTGTCAATTTGATTAATGGTTTCAATCAAGTGGGGTTTAAGGCTAAAATTATCATGATAACAGCAGCACAAGATTTTAATTGATGCAATTTTAAAAATGAAGCAGTAGTATAAATCAATACTAAATAGAGATCAAGGACTTCTTATTGTTTAGTTTTGATTATTTGTATGCCGATTGATCTGAATTGCCGACTTATGAGCCCCAACTATGCTTCTATTCTTCCCTTTGTGTCCACTGGTTTTAACCCCTATTGACTATAACTTGTGCTGGTTCTAGTGTCGACGTAATACTGAGTGTGGTTACTGTGACTTTTAGATTGTTGAGATGGATGAGGAAATATATGAGTGTGGTAACTTTGGTGAAAGTGTATGATCTTGGGTTGGTGGTAGTGGCCTATGGCGATGAAGCGGTAGTGCTTTGGATGCCTGGGTAGATAATGGAGTGGTGGCGTTATGGTGATTAGAGGCGGCGGCGGCAAGAGAGTGGTTGTGAGAGAGGAATCGAGTGAAACTGTGGGGTATTTGATGTTAATGAATTGGTTATAATCGGGCTTGGTTGGATATTTGAGACTAGGCCTGATGGGAAGGGGTTTAGATCCTGTTATAGAGATGGGCCAGCTGGGATTAGTGTTTGGGGAGTGGGCCTGGATCGTAGAGAGTAGTCTAGGTTAGTTGGGCTAAATATGTAATAAATGGGCTGGGGATTGGGTTATTGGCCGGGTTGGATAATTGGGTTGATGTAATGGCCTTATTGGGCTGAATATGAGATGTGGAAAATGGCCTCTTGGACTTGGGCTACTTATGATTATGTGGATGTTGATTGAGCTTGAGTAACGGGTTAAATGATTTGGAGACTAGAATATTTGACTGGGTGTTATAATGGGCAGTTTGGATTAATAATTGATTGTGTGTATGGATTAGGGTTTGCAGGAAGCAGTAACAGTAACATAACAACTCGGTTTTTTTTTTTTAATTTTTTTTTCCGCAGGTGAACACTGGAGCAGTACTCCTTTTTTTTTTTTTAATGAAGAACAAATAACGACAAAATGGGAAATACTAAAAAAAAACTGCTGCCGCCATTATTTTTGTGTTGTTTTACAAGTTTTGGGATCTACAAATTTTTGGGAAGAGAGTGGGAAGAAATTTTGGAATTTAGAAGAGATTTTACCCAAGTTTCGGCTCTTATACCAAATTTGATGCAGCATCAATAGGATAATTAATAAAAACAGAAGAAATATTCAGAAAGAATGGGGAATTAAGGGAGGGGATAGAAGAAGAATTCAATAGAAGAAGGGGAAGGATGAGCCATAAGCCACCAAAATAATTATTCATTCATTATCAACTGAAAATTACAATGCAAAATAAGTTTAAATAGTAAAGCAACCCTAACGAACTTGGGCCCGAGCCCATACAAGTCCAAATTTAAATAATAGTCCAAGAAAATAAATAAAGCTTAAATAAAATAAGTAAACGTCGTCCGATGTCCTCATCACATTGTCTTGCTCGTTGTCAACTCCAGAATCAGTTTTACTGAAGAAAATAATGCTGGAAATGCAGCAACTGCCCTCATGGCTCGATTTGCTCCAAAAGCCTAGGTTTGCCCTTCTGAAATGGCTTCCAACTACTAAATAGAAGTGATTCAATCTGTTCCTAACACCAGGTTTTGAGAGTTGGAAAATGGAGTAGGGAAGAAGCCTCAATGTTGGTTCTTGGGAACATAATATCAAACTTGGAGATATTATTCCAATTGATGCACGGCTTGTAGAAAGCAGTCCTCTTAAGATTGATACATCCTTTAATAGTTATTATTAAAAACTGGGAACTTAAAACAAGGTTATTCATCTAGCTTCAAATAGGGTTTGCACTTGGCCTATTTTTTCTTTGACCAAAGTTGCTATGAATAAAATACTTCATTTGCTTTCCAAAAACTCATTTAACGCACATATCTCATCAATCATTAATATTCAATCCACTAACATTACCTTCAAATAAAGGCAATATGTGCATTGCAGGGGCACATCACTAGTATTTAGAAAAGTGTCTTTTATTGCTTTTTGCTCACCTCGTGAACTTGTTCAGTATTTAGCTATTTGAGTATTTCAGGAAAGTGGGGGCTGTACTGCCTGTGCTGTCATTTGCCCTGCGAGTGCATTCATGGTAAAAAAGAATGCCAAATGGGGGATGTGTTGCGGTCCTAGGAGGCAAACGAAGCTTGATAGAGGAATGCTATATGTAGTGGACTAAGTTATTTGTATACTATGGTTGACAGATTGATGACATGGAAGTGTTATAATTATTGTAAATTCGATAAGTCAGGGTGTAAATCAGGATGAAAATGTAGCAAGATTGATAAATGGGAACTCGATAATGACATCTCTAGCCATAATCCCAAGCTGCTACAGGCCTTCAAAGGCGATCAAAGGGCCAAAACTTCTTGATCAACTAATGGGCATCAAATAAGGGCTTATTAAAAAAACTGACAATTTTATTCAAACACTTAATTTTAAGTATTTAATTTGATAAAGAAATATTATATAGTCAAAATAAATATATGTTGATTTCGTTCATAGTAATATATAATATAAACTGACCAATTCAACTAGAAAATATAATATTATCTAATGCGATACGGTACAAACAATTCTAAGCGATTAAATACAAGACTTTTTAGTAACCTTAATTATAATAAAACTTGGATGCCACCTGACACAAGAAGTTCGCTCTCGTCAGTAACATTTAACTCATTTGTTTCATGTAAAACATCAAGTTGAATTGTAATGTTCTATAAGATCTCTTCTGCATTGTACCAAAATTTAATAAATAAATTTACTATGTATCTATTTGTTCAAGACTTTAGATGAGAAAATTTAACGATCAAATGTCAAGATATTTTTGCAGCTGTGGGCATTTTGAAAATTATTTTCACCTTTTAACAACTTGAGTTCTATGTGAGTATATCTTTACTAAGAAGTTGACTAAGATTTTTAACATTGCTCGCAGCAAATGGAGTTTTCATTAAAGTATTTAAAATTCCACCTCAAATTGGGTACTTCAAAATGTTGACAAAGAGAAGACTGCTATTTGATAAGGAAAATTGCACTTTAATGTTATTTAGTTGCTTAGGTGAAAATTACAAAAAGAAACAAACGAGAAAATTGTTTAGAAACACCACTAAAGGCATCAGTAAGTGTGAATCTTTAAGGGAGATGCACTTGATGAAGGAATGGTGTTGTCATCAGTACTTGTCCATGTGTAGTCATCGTCTGAAGTCATGATTGATTTTGACTTGTGCAAATATGTGCCTTGAGATGTGGTATCAGAAGCACTTGAAAGCATTTGGCACATTCTAATACTCTCCAACTCTATGGCTACTTCTTTCATCGTTGGTCTTTTTTTCCCATATCAAGTTTAAGCACCTTTGTGCTAGTTTGGCCACTGCATTAAGCTCTTCTATCTTATCTTGCTCTAAAACTTATATGTCAAGAATTGTTTCAGGCTGTTTTCTCTCCATGCACAACAAAAATTTTGCTGCCAAACTTCTCTCCTTTTCTGTTCTATCAAGAGATATTGGCCTTTGTCTAGTCAAGAGCTCCACAAGAACAACTCCAAAATTGTAAACATCACTTTTTTTCTATAAATTGCCTTGACCGGAAGTACTTTGGATCTAAGTATCCGAATGTTCCTTTTACTAGCGTAGTTAGATGAGTTTGATCCATTGCGATTGACCTTGAAATTTCAAAATCTGAGACTTTTGGTACATATTTTTCATTAAGAAGTATATTGGTCGACTTAATGTCTCTATGATAGATGGGAATAGATATTGCAGAATGAAGATAGGCCAATGCTTCTGCCACTTCTATAGCAAATTTCAAGCACATGTTCCATGAGAATGGAAACTCATGACTCTTATCATGGATAAGATCTAAAAGAGTTCCATTTGAAATGAATTCATAAACTAGCAAAGGAACTTCTGTTTCGAGGCAACATCCTAATAGTTTAACTACATTCCTATGAATGATTTGCGAGAGCATGACGACCTCGTTAGTGAATTGTTTTGCTTGATTTTCATCTACTTTCTTGGATTTCTTTACTGCTACAATTTTTCCATCAGATAACATACCTTTATAAACCGTCCCTTGATCTCCTCGACCAAGTATTCGACTTTCATTGAAGAGGTCAGTGGCTTTCTCTAGCTCTTTCATAGTGAAAAGTCGTGTTTTTTCAAGTATACATTCATCTGTTGATATTTGTTGTTGCAGCAAGAGACCACCATTCTGTTTGAAGAATTTTTCTTTGTGCCTTTTGATTTTTCTCTTCTTCAGAAACTTGTACAACCAAAAACTAGTTGATAATAGTAGTAATCCCATTCCAATGCCCAAGCATAATCCTGAAAGTGTAAACACATGCAACATAATTAAAGACAAGACGATCACACCGAATTTGGACTTCAATCATGTAGTTTTCCATGACTAGGATTTTTGATTTTTATTGTTTATTTACGAATTACTCCCTTTTTTCTTTTTTCTTTTTTCCCTTTAACTGCGTCAAACAAACTATAAATCAACCTAATCATTTTCGCAGAACCATATATTGGTCAATTTGAAAATCAAGATGTAAATAAAAAATATTCCCCAATTTGTTTGTCTTGCCAGTCAAATTCGGCGTTTGATTTCTCGAAAAAAATTAACATGCTATCTGGAAGAGGAAAAGTTAGAAAAATATATCAAGTTGCTTAATATGTGAAAGTTTAATTAAAAATTACCTATTGTTAGTTTCATATGGAATGGGACACCCACGGTACTAAAAAACAACAAGTACCATTTTTTCTACCATCAACATAATATCCATCGGGGCAGGAACAATAATAGGAACCCAGAGTATTGATGCAAATTTGACTTGAGATGCATGGATTATTGTCGCATTTATTTATATCTGTCATCAGATCCAGCATCACAAAGAAATAACTTTTAGATTTTTATATTATACTAAGCAATATAATTAATAAGATTTTAATTAAGTAGCTACGGATTTTAATTTTAAAACAAAACTAACCTTGGCATCCTAAATCGAGGTATGGATTGCCCTTGTATCCCTCTTTGCACTTCCAGCAAACTCCTCCAAAACTGTCATCCAAGACAATGCAAAGACTATTCTTTCGACATAAATGATCATAGCGACTGCAATTACTATCCTTTCGGCATAAATGATAATTATAATCAAGGTAGTTCATGAAGCAGTTAACTATTCTCCAATCTAACACTATTGGCTTATCCATGAACTCTTTACCGTTCTGGAATGTTTCTGGAGCATTGAGACTAGGTAAAGGGTAAGTGAAATCATGACCGTCCATCATTCCAACGAATGCTAGGCTGCACGGGTAAACTTTACTTTTCGACCAAATAATATGCGCGTCCATCAATCGAACTTTCAGATAATCGCCTTTGGATATGAAGGCCCAGAAATAGCCATAAGTGTTCGCACATGATCCGATACTACCATAATAGATTTTAGTGTTACTTGGGGTACAATATGAAACAGCAGCAACACTACTGTTGGCATTACTTTTATTTGATTCTACCAAAGCCAAGTCATCACAACCAACGACTGTGATCTGATTTGAGTCTGAAAAGGAGTAAGGAGACAGTGACAAATCTATATCTATATCGGTCTTGTTAGGATCTTGCTCTATGCCATAGCAGGCCATAGCCAGTTGTAGCGTCAAGTTCTTAACATAAATTTGGGTTTCTGAGATATTAATGACCACAAATTGATAAGTGATACGGATGGGCTCGACCTCATAAGTGCGAAACTCAATCTCAAGGTAAGGTTTTGGAGGGTTGGAAGAATTAAGGTAGATGATTTCAAAGTTCCAATCCATAGAACAATTTGGCCCGATGCCAAACCAGGATGAAGCTTGGGTGAAACTAAGTGGAGGTCCGAACCGACTGATGTTGAAGAATCAGCGGATGAGTTGTGGTTAGGGGTGAAATGCCATCTGCTTGGACAGTCAGCTGGTATATGGAAGGGGGCAGCAGTGGCATTTAATAGCAGTGAAACCAAGAAGAATATATGGAACAAAAGAGAGTGCATATTAATCATGTTTTGCTTTGTAATTTGGACGTTCAAATAGATTAGGCAAGGCTAATCTATATATAGACAAAACCTATATTAATATTGTTACGTGTTAACATACTTGGCCGACCCACTGCGCCCATGACCCACTTCTGCCAAACGATGTGGCATCTTATCTGAGAAGTGAATATGCCGACGTGGTCTCCAGTCGAGGCCCTTCACTCTAAGGCCCTAAGGCTCTAAATAGCGCTCCTTCCCAACGATCCGATCTTACACAATGATCCTTCCTGATCGATTGATGGGACACCCATCATAGAATAAAAGTGTCTTATCTTGTCAATGTAGTGGTGGAGCCGTCGATTAATAAATGTTTAGCAGGCTAGAAAGTCAAATGTGATACCTATAATTTGACATATAAACTTACGAGATGAGGCCACGGGTACTCCCAACCAAGGGCCACAATCTAAGTTGTAATTCTATAAATATTTCCCTTATGTAACATTAAAGGGCGAATGCAAGATTGAACACAAGAACAAATACAACATTCTTTACATTTTACTTTCTTGCAACATATATGAATTCATATACGCATTCTACAAACATCGATTGGTAATTGTTGTACAATCGTTATGACATCTCGTCGAATTTCGAACGTTCTCGACCTGCGCCTTTGAGTCACTCCCATGCCTCCTTTTACTATTGATTCTAGATCGTCCATGTGTCTTAGCGTGTTGGACCAGGCTTACGTGTGTGCGGGTGGGTCTAGTATCTGTTGGCAACATATTCTGGGGTCAACAGATTGGCGCCGTCTGTGGGAAATCACACCATAACCAAGAGTAACTGTGTGGAAAAGCTGACTAAAGAAAAATATTTGGGCATCCCCCTTGAAAAAGGATTTGTTCTTGGAAAAGAATAAATGGAAGCCCCATAATTTGGAACAATTTGAAGTTGGAACAGAAAAGAATGAGTTCAGACGAGGATGTGCCCCCAGGAGAGTAAGGGAAAATGTGGGAATGCCTCCACTAGTAGCAGCCCTTGCAGCTCGGCATCGACCTCACCACCATAACAGAAGAGGTGGCATGCGGATGGCTGCTCAGTTGTCGAGAGAGATGGCCACCATGGCCGCAAATGTTAGGGACATTGCTAGCCAAAACATGGCCATGAGAGAACTCATGGCCCAAATGCAAAGCCAAGGAGGATTCCCTATTCCTCCCTATGCACCCCAAGGACATTACGACCAAGATGAAGAAATCCAAAGCCAAAGTGCTGTATCGCCAGAATACAGCTGAGGCAGAAGCTCCAACAAGAGGGAAGTATAAGTTGATGTTTCCTCCAATTATGCTGCAGGTCGACCCACCGAGGCCCGTTATAACCAGGACAACTTTCCACTAGCATATGAGCCAGAACAAAGACCTAGGAGATCTAACAGCGTCTTTGACAGAATAAGCCCCGCGGAATCGAGGCACAAGCAACAGCAACAACATCAATGCGAGCCTCAGGTTAGACCACAGCCCCCACTTTCAATGACTCATCAGCCGGAAGAAAGGCATGAAAATGCCCCTGATGCTGCTCCACCTAGAAATAGGCGTTAAAGGAGGGAAGAGGAGGCTGGACCCAAGTTGGACCCTCTCATCAACCACCCAGGTATGAAGCCGAAGAGAACAATGACTCGGATGAGTAGCAGAGGTCCTGTGACTTGGATGATGATGATGAAAATCTCCTATTTTCAAGGGAACTAAGGAATGCCCAGGTCCTGAGCTATTATGTGATGCCCAAAATACCAAAGTATAACGGGAGAGGCAACCCGGAGAAACATCTAAGCGCTTATAAAACCTATATGAGCCTTAGAGGCGCTACCCCAGCTGTGAAGTGTAGAGCTTTTCATTTGACACTTAGTGGAGCAGCTGAAATCTGGAATAGCCGACTGCCACCTGGGAGCATAAGGAGTTGGCCAAAATTCAAGAACACTTTCCTAAAAAGGTTTGTAGTGAGCAAAGAGGGAGAAGCCCCTATCCAGCGCCTTCAAGACATGAGGTAGGCGCATGGAGAATCCCTAAAAAGCTTTTTATCACGCTATGCTGATGAAATGACGTACTGTGTGCAAGTCATCGATCGTGAGGCTTTATCAGCAAAACTAAGATCCCACTACCTATGACGCCCTGTTGGAAATGATGAGGTGGGAGATTATCAATGAGGAGCTAATTAAACATAGGAATTGGGCCAGTAGAGGCCTCCCACCTCAACAGAGACAGCACGTCAGGGGACCGACCTCCACTTGATGGATTGTCAAATGAACCCGTCTGGTAATGGAAATGCAGGGCAAGAACTTGCCACAACCACTTTGAACGCAGTCCCAACTTTGGCATATGAAGATGTTGACCCAACTACCACCGCTCCGCAAGTAGGAACTTCGCAACAGGCCCCCCGTAGAGTAAGAGGTCGGGGGCACAGTTTAGGGCCTAGGAATAGGCCTAAGTAGAATCCCCTAGATTATTGTACGTACCACCGCTCCTAAGGTCATAACACGTCCGAGTGTTGGGAGTATGCATACTACAATTGATGGGAACACCCTCAAGACTGGAGGAATGAGTCACCACAGGCGATCAGGTCCCCGCCTACGAACGACTAGCGATAGAGGCGTGAGGAGGCCGCTCCCCTCCAGCGAGATATATCCCCCCACCGAAGGAAACATGACGTGGAGAGATCCAGGGAAGGATACATGCATCATAGAAATCGCCACGCATAAGAAGAGGCCCCTATTCAACGAGGTGGATACCATATTTGGAGGCCTCTACGTGAGAGGTGAGACCTGGAACGCAAAACTAAACTATGCTCGAGAGGCTAAACGCCTCCTACTAACCAGTTGTATTGTGGACAACAGCTCCCGAAGAAATCAAGTGCGGCCCCTCGTCTTCACCTAGGAGGACTTTGAAGGGGTTCAGTACCCCCATTGTGATGCACTTGTGGTCAGGGCGGTTGTGGCCCACAATGGGCTCAAGCGAATGCTAGTAGACAATAGCAGCTTCGTCAACATCTTGTTTGGGTCCACCATTGATAAGATGATCCTGGACCACAAGCTGACACCCACCACCACTCCTCTATACGGATTTACCGGAGATAGTATCACTCTGAGAGGAAAAATAACATTGGCGGTAGAGATGGGAGAGTCCCCCTAAACCACCATGAACTTTATGAAATTCCTCATTGTTAACAGTTGGTCAGCTTACGATGGAGTCTTGGGTAGACCAGCCCTGAAGGAGTTAGGAACCGTCACCTTCATCCACCACCTTTGCATGAATCTCCCAACTGAGAATGGGGTGATAATAGTGAGAGGTGACCAAAGAGGATCCAAAGAATGCTACCTGAGTTCCATTAGAAATTTTGAGCCCCGAGATGTACATACCATCCTGATTGATGTGGATATAGCAGATGTCCCAAGCAAGGCCCCTCCCGAACGAGAGGATGTTGACATGGTCAATGCACCTCCCGAGCAGGAAGAACTCTCCATGATCGATGAGATCGATCCTCGTGTGATTGAACACGAACCCCAAAAAACTCTGGTTGAGGAACTAGAAAGCTTCTCGATCAACCCCCGCAACCCCACGAAGGTGTTGAAAGTAGGCAAAGGCCTGTGTAACGACATGAAAGAAAAATTGAAAGACTATCTCTGTAAGAACCTTGACATCTTTGCTTGGAGGCATGAGGACATGGTGGGCATAGACCCCAAGGTTAGCTATCACCACCTAAAAATAGATCCTAAGGTTGTCTCGCACCGATAGAAGAGACGAGCCCTTAACCCAGAAATGTATGAGGCTCTGAAGGAAGAAGTACCGAAGCTAATCAAGAATGGCTTCATCAAAGAGGCCATCTACCTGAAGTGGGTCTCCAACCCGGTGCTAGTCAAGAAACACAATGGTAAGTGGATGGTATGTATTGACTTTACAAATCTCAATAAGGCATGCCCCAAAGACAGCTTCCCACTTCCGAGAATTGATCAATTAGTAGACTTTACCATCTGGCATGAGCTCCTGAGTTTCATGGACACCTGCTCTGGCTATAACCAAATACCCATATACCCGACCGATGAGGAGAACACCTCCTTTATCACTAACAGAGGCCTTTACTACTACAAGATGATGCCCTTTAGGTTGAAAAACACCGGTGCCACCTATCAAAGGCTTGTCAACAAAATGTTTGTGGACCTCATCGGCAAAGCAATGGAAGTCTATGTAGATGATATGCTTGTGAAAAATCTGAAGGCGGACGACCATGTGACGTACTTGGATGACACTTTTCAAACCTCTGAAAGTACAGGATGAAGCTCAACCCCCTCAAGTGCGCTTTTGGCGTTGCCTCCGGCAAATTCGTGGAGAACATGGTCAATTAAAAAGGGATCGAAGCCAATCCTGAAAAGATCAATGCCTTGCTCGAGATGAGATCACCCCAGAAACCCAAAGAAGTCCAAAGCCTAATGGGACAAGTGGAAGCCGCAACCACTTTGTCTTCAAGGCCACCAATAAATGCCTCCCGTTCTTCAAAATGTTGAAAGCTGGGAAGAAATTCAAATGGAATGAGGAGTGTGAAGAGGCCTTCCAGGGCCTAAAATGGCATCTAGGGCAGGCCCTCTCCTCTCCAAGCTAAAGCCCGACGATATCCTTCAACTATACCTGGTTGTCTCCAATGAGGCCATCACCGCGGTCTTAACCCGAGAGGAAGAAACCACCCAACTCCCCGTGTATTACACCAGCAAGGTACTCCTGTCTCCGAAAACTCGCTATCCCTATATGGAGAAGCTACCTTTAGCCTTGATCACAGCTTCTAGGAAGTCGAGGCCCAACTTCTAGGCATACACCATTCACGTGCTAACCAACTTCCCCTTGAGGCAAGTACTACAGAAGCCAGATGCCTTAGGTAGACTACTGAAATGGGTAGTGAAATTAAGTGATTTCAACATTGTCTTTAAGATAAGGGTAGCCATCGAGGGCCAAGATTTAGCTGATTTTGTGGAAAAGTTCACCAATGTACCTGAGGTAGAAGAGGTTATGGAACTTGTTGAGCCCCCCACGTGGAACTTGTTCGTGGATGGTTCGGCTGGAGACACAAGTTCGAGAGCTGAGGTAGTCCTGGTCAGCCCAGAAGGTCACAAGTTGAACTCAGCCGTGAGGTTCAGATTTAAGGCCACCAACAACGCTGTTAAGTATGAGGCACTCCTCGCAGGCCTCAAATTGGCCAAAGAAATGCAAGTAAGGAGGCTGCGTATCAACAGTGACTCCCAGCTGGTGGTAAGCCAAATGAATGATAGCTTTTCAGCGAGGGACAAAACCATGGCCTCCTACTTAAAGATGGTGATGAACCTTCTCCCATCCTTTGAAAAATTCGAAATATTACAGATCCCTCGCCTCAAGAATGCGCATGCAGATGCACTCTGTTCACGAAATTATTTGTTCCGATTTAAAATCCACCGCAAGTGTGCGGCTCGTTAATAAGTAGTAAAATGGACTATGAGTCCAACTATCGATCCCACAAGGATTGAATTAGTTCGAATTAACCTATTATGACCTTAACCGATACACGAAAATCAAATTGAGGTTTTGTATTTTAACTAACAAGATGTAACCTTTGATACAAGTATGAATGAAGAATTATACTAAATGCAAAATAACTTGGACGTAATTTACTAGAATTTTATGGAATTAATGGATATTTCTATCCCCTATCGGACCCTATGATGATTTATACTATGTCGAACCTATTTTCCTTCTTTCAAATGCATAAAACAGGCCACCACAATCATATAATCACGTGCACAATAATCATATGAAAATAAAAACGTAATAAATCAATCAAATTCGGAACTTGCATTTAAATACGTCAAAAATCCAAAACAACAATCAAACGTAGTATTGCAAGGTTCACTGATCTCCTAGCAATGATAAATCTAGCCTAACATGCTAAAAAGAAGAAAATATAAAAATATTTGAAGAAACGTCATCACCTGAATCAATCTTCAATCCAATCTTCACTTGGCGCGATGTTATCCTCTTGTTCTCTCCTCATTTCTCCTTCAAAATCTCTCAAAAACTTGTAAAAATGGTATCCCCCCTCGTTCTGGTCATCTTTTGGTATTTATATCCCATGAAAATTTTGTTACCAAAAGAGTTTTAATCGTACAAGTAAAATTTTTACTCCAGAAAACTACCATGTGACCACATGGTTTTAATCCATGCGGCCGCATGGTTATGCCATACTCAGGGGCGGAGCCACTATAGGCCCAGTGCGGGCAGATGCCCGCACTAGACTTTTGGGGAAATTTTTTTTTTTTTTTTAAGGTTTGTTTGTTTAATCAAGTAACTCAATTCTCGATCCAGCACAGAGAGAGAAGCCCAATTGTGCAAGGTCATGACCCGTTTTAGACCCATTCATATCAAAATTTAATTAAATCAATTGTTGACCCAAACTCATTCATTCATTTCAAAATTTCTGCCTTCATGACTTTGTCTGTGACGATTTCACACTTCGCCACCCACTTCCCTTTCCACTGGTGACAAAGCCCGCCATTCCCTTCCCTCTCCGTCAATCGTTGTCTTCGACAGTCGTCACAGTACAATCGTCGTTCCCTTTCCCTCTCCGACAGTCCATTATTGTATATCTCCTACTCTAGGCTCTCATCTTGACATCTCACATCTCTGACTCCGACTTTACATCCTCAACTCTGCCAAGGCACTAAGTGCCAACGCCAACCAGCCGAGCCGACAAAAGAAGAAGCCAGATTCCAGAAAGCAAAAGGCGAAGCCCCAAAATTTTTTTCCCTTATTTTGTTTTTGGTTATTTCAGTTTGTGTAAATTGTAATAATATTTTTTTTTGTTTTTTGTTTTTAACATATTAAATTAGCACTTTGTTTTTTAATTGCTCGAAGCGGCACAAACTTCCAGTGGACCACCAGTTCATTGTTGCCTCTGGGCTCTAGTTCTCTGGGAATCTGTGATTGCAAGTTCAAGTTGCCTAGTATTTGGAAATAGTATATATTGCATTGTGAGATTGTGAATTGATTTTGTGAAATTGTGAATTGCACTAGTTTTTTGAGTTGCATCCAGTATTTGTGATTCATTTGACATCTCGAATTACTCCCACACCTAGTAGTAATTGGGTGATTAGTGGATGAATGATAACACAATTGTTTATGTGGAGAAAGATATATTTTTCAGGTTCAATAATGAAGTTATTATACAACGATATCAAAGTATGAAAACTCGCAAAGAACAAGTGTAATATATAAATTATGTCGTTTTTAGTATTGATGTACTATTGTTTTATTTTTTTATTGTCATTAAATCCCTGACCAAAACCTCGACATTCGTCGTCAAAAATTTTTTGCCCGCACTGAACGAAAATCCTGGCTCCGTCCCTGGCCATACTGCGTCCAAAATTTCCTGCCTTCATTTGTGTGACTACACGGGAGTTCTACCATGCGGCCGCATGGTAGACTCTAACTTTCATTTACTCCAATTTGGTCCCTCTACTTGAATCTTTCACTTCTTGACATCTTTTCTTCGTTCTTTCCATTCCATTGTCCCAAGGTATCATCAATTGGAAATTGGCTAAATAAATTTCTCGATTTGTTCATTGGGTCAACTTTTGGATAATTGCACCTTGTTCCCTGAACTTTAACTTTGCATCATTTTAGTCCTTTTTCGCGTCTTTTCTCCTGAATTTCACCATGTTCATCGTTGTTCCCTACAATTCACAAATGTAATGAGATTAAGTCACAATTCAATCGTTTTGCTCGTTATTCAGTCATGTTTGTGACCTAAATAAGTGTGCAAAAACACACTTATCAAACCCTCCAAACTTAAACAATTGTTTGTCCTCAAACAAGATAGTGACTTAATTTTGAACAAACATGGCTTAATACCTTGTTGTGGCTCCGGATTGGACTGAGTATTTAAAAATTTATCTGTGCAAACATGACATCAACCTTTACCTGTTAAATGCAAATTGAAGTGTGTGTATGAATTCATGCCAACATATCAGGTTCATGATGAATTTGAGTCCCGACCCCAAGTGGTCAAATATATCCTTACTCGCTCGAGAGATACATAACCCCCCAAACTTATTCTTTTCACTCAATTATCCCAGGGTTGTGTTTCAAGATTAGGAATTTATATAGCTGTAGTCCTCACCCTCTCGTAGTTTGGATTTAGCATTGCTATCACAAGTCTACATTTCAAAAAGTGAAGGCTCTCCTAAGTTTGATCGCTTCGACACTCAAGATTAAACTAAGTTACTTGCCTCACCTCAGAGGTATAGTCTCTTCAACCAAATGTCTAAGGGCTTTTCGTCATGTCATTGTCTCTCTCATGTTTTTCTCACCTTTCTTTAATTTCTGATTGATTGTCATCTTCTCATTTGCTTTCTATATAACTTCTGTAATGAGCTTTAGGCCGGTGATTCCCAAACCAGTTGGCTTTAGGGCACCAGGTTTTAAACCCTTGCAGGCTTATTCACTCGAGTTATAAAGACTGGATAAGATGACTTTTTATTAACTTCTTTCCCTTTTGCTTTCTATATAACCCATGTATTGAGCTTTGGGCCGGTGACTTCCAGACCAGTTGGCTTTAGGGTACCAGATTTTGAAATATCGTTACAGGCTTACTTGCTCGAGTCATAAAGGCATGAAAAGAAGTGTTTCCCTCTCACATAATAAATTTGTGCCCTTTGTTATTGTTCTAGACATTTAGTTTCCAAAACCAACCCCCAATTTAAGATTTTCACCTACTCTTCATCCCACTGGTCTAGACAATCCACACAATAAATTTCATGCACGGAGACCCCGCTCATCTCAATACTTTCCTATAATAGCTAAATTATTACCAAACTGTCTTAAGGTAGTTTATGTGTTAATTCAATAGAGGGTTATCATTCTTTTCCTGGTTTATGCTCAAAATCCAGTCATTCTCCTAATATTGCAAGCATGAATAGCGTGCATAGATAATATCAAGTGTTGCATCAACAAGTATCGGTTAGTCTAATTAACACCAGATCCAATGTTTTGCAGTTTACACTAGTCCAATAATATCATCATAGCTAACAAGGTTATCAAGCCCACACAAGCATTCATGAGGAGAATTTAAAACAAACTGAATAAAATGTAATTTTTTTAATGACACTCATCATGCACACATTATGCAGTAATGTAAATTGGTGGAAAATAATTAAATGATGAGTACAGGTAGAGATTTAAAATTATGTCACCCTCCCCAAACGTAGTTAATACATTGTCCTCAATGTAAGATTAACAAAAGATTAAAGATATAATTTTAAGGACAAAATGAAGAAGAAAAATCAAAATGGGGTAAACAGTACTCCCCTGATCAAAAGGGATGAGGTGGCGAGAAACTAGGTCCTGATGTGTCATCGTCTGATGGTGGAGGGTGTCATCCAAGGAGTTGCTACATCATCCCATGTATCTCTCTCATCAGGACGGACTGCTGTGTTTGCTCGGCCTGGATGGCTCTCACATGTTCCCATGTGTCATTTACCCACAACTGGATGCTGTCCACCCGGCCCACATACAAGTTCAGTCGACCATTTATGGTATTAATCTCCCGTCGCATGACTGAGGCATCGTCCCGAGCATCTCTGATGTAATTTAGTGCAAGGTGATTGTCTCTTTGGAAACCCTGCAACTCAGTCCTCATGGTGCCGAAATCCTGAAGGAAGCTATGGAAGTCTCAGCTGATTCCCGTGGTGGTGGAGAATACCTATCTTAGCAACTGAGTATCCACGTCCGCCTGTGGCACTGGAACTTGTGGATGGTCCTGATCTGTAAGGGCTGGGCCGTGTGCGGCCTGCCATCTAGGGCGCTCATTTTCTTGCTCTTCCCTATGTTTCATCCGAGCCCTTTCTTGAGCGTCAAATGTAGTACGTTTGATCATTGGGCTGGGTTTTTCAGGAACCTCCTCAGAGAAGAGTGTAACACCCGCAACCCTACATATACCACTAATGAGGCTCGGGAATATTAGAGTGGAACGGTGATCTTTCCAAGTTCCTAATGTGTGTAGTTAGTTGTAAATAAGGGTGGCGAGATCTATCTTATTACCCCAAACCAAGTGGTAGATAAGCCCTGCTGTCGGATCGAGGAATGTAGTTCTGTGTGAGATAAGCTCAATATTATGGCACATGAAAAGCTAAAGAATGGCTATGGATGGGGTAAGCTCGATCTGATGCCACTCGGTAGTTTCAAGGGCCCATGTATTCTCCCATCCCATCAAAACCTCGACCACTTTATTCCAGTTAAAGTCAACTGGGATAGGGATCACATTCTCCATTGTGAGTTGGTAGTAATCATGAATGACCTCGGGAGAGAACATAATCCACTTCCCCTGTACCCAAGTCTGATGGAAATGCTCGAAACCTGGCGTGTTAATATCACTGTTGAAATTGGCGAAGAACTCCCAGCATAGAGCTTCATATACCGGATGTGGTGGCTCCATCAACTTGTGCCAACCACAGATTTGAACTAAGTTGACCAACTCAAAATCTAAGAAGTCATCGAGCTTAACAAGTCTTTCAGCGTGTAAAGTCCAATGGCGAATGATATTCTCAAACCGCGTCGTGGTTTCCTCATTTAAGAATCGCCGAACCTCCCCCGCAAGCTCTCTAGTATGGGCTGTACCAGTGGAAGAGCTAGCTTTTTCCTTCCCATGCAGAGTTCTCTTAGGAGGCATCATACAAAGTTTGGAAACATAGGAGACATTAAACTTCTTCTTGAAAAACGAGAGAGGGAATGAGATTAGCAAGGCAATTATCAAATCCCTCAAACTTGCTTCAACATGCATAAATAACTCATTGGTATGCAAACTTCTAAACACGATACTCAATATAGTGTAAATAGTGTGCTCATATGAAAAACTAAGAGAATGAGTCGAAACATGCACATGTGAAAAAAAATGGACCCCTAACCGAGTGCACATGTTCGGCCCCGGACATCATCGAAAAATATCGAGATTGTCTAGGACAATTTCTTGGCATATGAAAGTATTCAATGAGGTCCACCACATACTTAAATTTCAAGTCAATCAGACTTCGTTTGATATGTCAAGTAATGGTGTGAAATAGGGGACGTAGGGTGTCACGACATGCTGTGACCTAGTCATGCGCCTATGTGTTGCAAAATGGAGTTGATGGCCGTTAACGTGTTTATGAATGTGGAATATGCAAATGTCAAGAAAATATGCGTGAGAATGTATACGGGAGGCAAAGTAACAATATAGACACAAATGGAGCTTAAAACACAAAAAATGTGCCAAGTTTCTCATGATTAAGTGCGCAAACATCATCAAGAGAACTCGGATTTTTCCCGAACAACCTCGGGCATATGGAAGTATGTAGGGAGGGGTGGCACATATTCAAATTTTGTGCTCATTTGATGTCTTATGGATATGTAATGCAAGGGGCGAAGTGGGTGTGGTGAAGTGACGTGAACCTAAGACATGATCCTACATATGTGTGGGTGGTGAATGCATGTGTCGAGCTCAATTTTGATAGCAATGGATCACAATGTTTAGGTGAATTCATATAAGAAGAGTGGCAAATGCGGGAAACTACAATATGCACTACAGTTTTCATGTAGGCAATTCCATGTGAACCATAAAGAAATAACCAAAGTTGAATGTGCCACCAACCCAAAACACAACCCAAGCTCGTACACACAAACCATTGACTACCTATTGCCCATTCTCCCATAAATCCAACAAAATGAAATAGAAAACCATAGAGTACCCAAATGAAAGAACCGAGAGGGAGGGAAGAAAAATACCTTGTGTTATGATTGTGGTGGTTGATGCACGGGGTGAAGATTAGGGGATTGCTAATGGGCGTATTTGTTGTGTAGTGAATTTGTTGTCAAATTCGCCTTGTACATCGAGAGGAGAGTAGAAAAATGTGGTAATGTGAAGGAGAAATCGGGCGTGGTTTAAAATCCTACGCCAGATTCTTCCATGCGGCCGCATGGCTTTAAGCCATGCGGTCACATGGTTCAAGTGGGGATGATTGTGCGGTCGCACTGTGCGACCGCATGACCAAATTTTTTTTCTTTTTTTGAACAAAAAAACTTTCTTTTATCTAGAAATGCGTAAACCAAACTGCCAAACACCTAAAATCATTTCAAACTCACCGATCATGTGTGTAATGCCTAGGAGATTATTGGGATGATAATTTGATCCTATTAACATGTATGTACGAACGATGACCTAGAAAAATGAAAATGCGAAAATTAAATAAGTCTAAAAATAATGTGAAAAGTAAGCTAATAGAAGGATATAGTGGGTTGCCTCCTACCCAGCGCTAGATTATAGTCGATAGCTCGACTTTATCGTATTGCGTCATTCTGGTGGTCTAAAATGAACGGTAGGCTTTTCCTTTGAAAAATCGTCGTCCCAATAGTGCTTCAAACACTGTCCATTGACCTTGAATGTCCCCTTGTTGTCTTGAGTGATCTCAACCATCCCATGTGGAAAAATCTGTGTAATAGTATACGGACTAGACCACTTTTATTGCAGCTTTCCTAGAAACAGCTTAAGCCTAGAGTTGTAGAGTAGCACTTTTTACCCCACCGTAAATTCACGCCTCTGAATGTGCATATCATGCCATTTCTTGGTGCGCTCTTTGTAGAGTCTTGAATTCTCGTAGGCTTCCATTCTGAGCTCATCCAGCTCATTAAGTTGTAGTAGACATTTTTCACCCACAGCCTTCAAATCCAAATTCAATTTCTTCATTACCCAGTAAGCATGATGTTCTATCTCAAGAGGAATGTGGCATGCTTTCCCGAAAACCAGTCGATATGGCGACATTCCTATAGGGGTCTTGAATGCCCTATTGGCCCACAAGGCGTCGTCTAGTTTCTTAGACCAATCTTTTCGTGACGAGCTTACTGTGACTTTGAGTATTCGCTTCAATTGCCTATAGGACACTTCGACCTGTTCGCTGGTTTGGGGGTGATATGCAGTGGCTACACGATGTTTAACGCCACATTTAGTCAACAATTGTTCAAACTGGCGATTGCAGAAATGTTTGCCCCGGTCACTAATTATAGCCCTCGGTGTGCCAAAGCGATTAAAAATATGTTTCTTTAGAAAGTCAATCACCACCTTCCCATCGTTGGTAGGCAATGCAATGACCTCTACCCACTTCGATACGTAATCCACAGCCACTAATATGTACTGATTAGAGAAGGATGGGAAAAATAACCCCATAAAGTCGATCCCCCAAACATCAAATAGTTCCACCTCCAGGAAACTGGTTAAAGGCATTTCGTTTCTCCTGGATATATTATCTGTGCGTTGACATCGATCACACCTTTTCACGAATTCAAAGGCATCCTTAAAGAGTGTAGGCAATTAAAAACCTGATTGAAGGATCTTCGCCGCTGTTTTTGAAGCACCAAAATGCCCTGCATATGTAGATGACTGACAATGTTCTAGTATCAAAGGCACTTCTTCCTCAGGTACGCAGGGACGAATGATTTGATCAGCCCCTCCTCCCCCCCGCCTGTATAGAATGGGGTCCTCCCAAAAATAATACTTCAATTCAGTGAAAATTTTCTTCTTCTGATGACTGGAGTAATCAGGCGGTATGATAGACCTGGCTAAGTAGTTAACTATGTCCGCATACCAGATTGCCTCCTCCACACCAAAAATCTGTTCATCTGGGAAGACTTCATTGATTTCCACTATCTCTGTCTGTTCTGTGGCCTCAAATCGAGGCAAGTGGTTTGCCACCACGTTTTCACTGCCCTTCTTATCCCTGATTTCCAAGTCAAACTCTTGAAGCAACAGTATCCAACGAATGAGACGGGGCTTTACATCCTTCTTTTCCATTAAGTACTTGATAGCAGCACGATCTGTGTAAACGATGACCTTTGACCCCATAAGATATGATCGAAATTTGTCAAAGGCGCAGACTACGGTAAAGAGCTCTTTTTCTGTAGTGGCATAATTGAGTTGAGCGTCGTTCAAGATCTTACTTGCATAGTAGATCACGTGAAATATCTTATTTCTTCGTTGTCCCAATACTGCCCCAACAGCAAAATCACTGGCGTCGCACAGTAATTCAAATGGTAGGTTCCAATCTGGTGTGATGATCACGGGTGCTGAAATAAACTTTTCTTTCAAGGTGTTAAAAGCTAGCAAACATTCATTCATAAACTCAAATGTGGATTCCTTCATCAATAAATAGCATAGTGGTTTGGTAATTTTTGAGAAATCCTTGATGAACCTTATCTGTGTAAACGATGACCTTTGACCCACAAGATATGATCAAAATTTGTCAAAGGCGTAGACTACGGTAAAGAGCTCTTTTTCTGTAGTGGCATAATTGAGTTGAGCGTCGTTTAAGATCTCACTTGCATAGTAGATCACGTGAAATATCTTATTTCTTCGTTGTCCCAATACTGCCCCAACAGCAAAATCACCGGCGTCGCACAGTAATTCAAATGGTAGGTTCCAATCCGATGTGATAATCACGGGTGCTGAAATCAACTTTTCTTTCAAGGTGTTAAAAGCTAGCAAACATTCATTCATAAACTCAAATGTGGATTCCTTCATCAATAAACAGCATAGTGGTTTGGTAATTTTTGAGAAATCCTTGATGAACCTTCTGTAGAACCCGGTATGCCTGAGGAAGCTACGACCACCTTTCACTAATGTTGGTGGCGGTAATTTCTCGATCACCTGAATTTTTGCTCTGTCCACTTCAATACCCTTTGCTGAGATGCCTTCCTGTACCATAAAGTGGCATTTCTCTCAATTCAATACCAAGTTAGTCTCCGTATACCGCTGTAGCACAAGACTCAAATGCTCCAAGCACTCATCAAACGAAGACCCGAACACTGAGAAGTCGTCCATGAATACCTCGATGAATTTTTCAATCATATCTGAGAAGATAGCCATCATGCAGCACTGAAAAGTTGCAGGAGCATTGCATAAACCAATCGGCATCCTACGGGATGCAAAGGTACCGTAGGGGCAGGTGAAAGTTGTCTTCTCCTAATCGTCAGGTGCTACTGGAATCTGATTATACCCAGAGTACCCATCCAAAAAATAGTAATACGAGTGCCCTGCTAGTCTCTCCAGCATTTGATCAATGAACGGTAGTGGAAAGTGATCCTTACGAGTAGCAGCATTTAGTTTACGGTAATCAATGCAAACTCTCCATCCAGTCACTGTCCGAGTAGGAATAAACTTATTTTTCTCGTTTTCTATCATTGTGATGCCCCCTTTCTTGGGAACAACCTGTACTGCACTGATCCATGTACTATCTGATATTGGATATATGATGCCTGCGTCGAGCAACTTCAATACCTCAGCCCTAACCACTTCCTTCATGTGTGGATTCAATCTCCGCTGACCATCAATGCTTGGTTTGAATTTTTTCTCCATGAGTATTTTGTGCATGCACAGCGACGGGCTGATCCTCTTGATATCTGCAATAGACCATCCAATGGCTATTTTATTCTCCCTTAGCACCCGAAGTAGTTTCTCTTCCTCCACTTCACTGACAGTACTTGAAATAATAACTGAAAGTGTAGAAGACTCCCCCAGTTAAGCATATCGAAGGTGTGGTGGCAATTGCTTGAGTTCCAATTTGGGAGGTTACTGAATAGATGGCACTGACTATGTAGTCCTAGTTCCCAGCTCTTCGAAGTAACGTCTGTGCATGTATGGTGGATTAGTTTCCAAAAATCGTGCACATGTTTCAATCTCACTTGAATCAGTGTGAGTGGATTGAGAATGTGCAATGCACTCCTCATATGCATCGGAAGGATGATGTAGTCGAAATGTATCTTGAATTATTCTGTCAATTACATTGATCTGGAAACAGCTGTCTGACTCAGTAAGGAATTTCATTGCCTTGAACACGTTGAAAGTGGTTTGCTCTTCGCCAAGCCTCAATATAAGCTGCCCTTTCTGAACATCAACAATCACTCTTCTAGTAGCTAAGAAAGGTCGCCCCAATATGAGTGTAACATCCTTATCTTCCTCCATGTCTAAGATGAGAAAATCGGCTGGAAATATGAACTTCTCCACTTTTACCAACACGTCTTCAATGATCCCTCTTAGATGTGTAAGGGATCGATCTGCTAACTGTAAGGTAACTGCTGTGGCTTTAGCTTCTCCCAAGCTGAGTTTCTTGAAAACAGAAAGAGGCATTATATTAATACTTGTACCTAAATCACCCAACGCTTTATCAAAATGACAATTCCCAATAGTGCAAGGTACAGTAAAACTCCTTGGATCCTTTAGTTTTGGAGGCAGCTTTCTCTGGATTCTGGCACTGCATTCCTCAGTTAGCATCACCGTTTCATTTTCTTCTATCTTTCGCTTGTTGGAGAGGATATCCTTTAGGAATTTTGCATAACTCAGGATCTGAACAAGTACCTCATCAAATGGGATGTTGATGTGTAATTTCTTGAAAACTTCAAGAAACTTACTATATTGCTGATCCAATTTGAGCTTTTTCAACCTCTGCGGGAATGGAATAGGTGGTTCATGAGGGTTGATAGGATTGATAACTGTACCCCGTGATGTATTGAAATTTTTCTTCGCAACATCTCCTATTATTTGTTCAGTCTGTTCCACAATCTCATCATCTGAGGTTGGTGCTGATTCCTTGCTAGCTACTAGTCTTTTTACATGTATTTTCGATAGTTGTACTCCAATTCTGGTTGTTATAGCCTTTCCGTGCTCCTTAGGGTTGATTTCATTGTTGCAAGGTAAGTTTCCTAGTCCTCTACCCGTCATGGAGATTGTCATCTGTCCCACTTGTGTCTCCAAATTTTTGATTGCTGCACTTTGCTCTTGAAGAGTTGCATCTGTTTTTCGTATAAAGTAGTTGTTGGCTTCCATATACTGATTGGTTGTTGCCATGAACTTCTTAAACATCTCTTCCAATGGTGGCTTTTTATCATGCTACGGATATTGACCTTGTGGCCTGTTTTGATTCTGATTACTCCACAAGAAGTTTGGGTGTTTTCTCCAGCCCTGATTAAAGGTTTCCGAATGTGGGTTGTTCTATTGGCATTGATCCCATTGCACAAAATCTGCATGTTCGACCCCCTGTGCGAGAATTGGACAATTAACAATGTTGTGGTCTACTCCACATTCTTCACAGCTAGGCTTCTTGACTTGTTTTGCAATCACGGTCTGTGAAATACTCTTAACCTTATGGAATAAAGAGTCTATCTTTGAAGACAATGCTGAGTAAGTATTTACTTCATAAACCCCCGATGTTCTCTTCTGAACCACTCGATCTGTAGACCACATGGCTGAAGTTGTACCCATTCTTTCAAATAACTCCCATGCTCCGTCAATTGTTCTTGTGGAGATAGATCTGTTGGATGATGAATCTACCATGCTCTTGAAGGATGGAAGTAGTCCAGTGTAGAAAAATCGGATCTGTGTCTTCTTGTCCAAGCCATGTTGCGGACACTTCCTTAACATATTTTTGAAACGATTCCATGCCTCTTCAAATGATTCGGACTCACATTGGTTGAATATAGAGATATCATGCCGCATTTTGGCTACCTTAGCTGGCGAGAAGAACTTGGTGCAAAATTTGTGGGCTAGCTCGTTCAAAGTGGTGATACTTGCGACGGGAAGTAAATCCAACCATTCAAGTGCTTTATCCCGTAAGGAGTGTGGAAACAAGCGCAGTCTTATAGCATTGTCCGAGATACCCTGATACCTAAAGTGTTGGTACATATCCAGAAATCGGGATATGTGTGTACGCTGATTTTCACTAGCCATCCCGTGGTATTGATGCCCATTCTGAAATAGTTGAATCACATTTGTTTTTAGCTGGTAATTCGGTTGCTCAAATGTAGGATACACAATGCTAGATTGACTTTAGACCACCAACGGAGCCATGAAGTCCCCGAGTACTATATTCCCATCATCTTCAACTGCCATGCCTTCATTGAGTGGAATTACCGATCGATTTTGCTCGTTAGCCATTTGTTGTGCGGCTCTTGCTTCTCTTTGCCTATGACGAAATGTGCGTTCGATCTCTAGATCTATGGGAACCAAGTCTTGATCAGGTGCGCATTGCATACAAGCCCTGAGATAGCAAAATTAACACAAAATTAAATTGAAGTAATTTTAAACTAAACCTAGTAAGCTAACTACTACTAATCTAGATAAGTTCGAATTAGTGTCACAAAAGATAAAATTAAAACTAAATTTCAATCCCTGGCAACGGCGCCAAAAACTTATTCACGAAATTATTTGTTCCGATTTAAAATTCACAGCAAGTGTACGGTTCGTTAACAAGTAGTAAAATGGACTATGAGTCCAAGTATCGATCCTACAAGGATTGAATTAGTTCGAATTAACCTATTATGACCTTAACCAAAACACGAAAATCAAATTGAGATTTTGTACTTTAACTAACAAGATATAACCTTTGATGCAAGTATGAATGAAGAATTATACTAAATGCAAAATAACTTGGATGCAATTTACTAGACTTTTATGGAATTAATGGATATACTAACGCACTAGGATCACGAATCCCCAAGCAATACCCGTTCAATTTTCATTTATGCAAGTTTGGCACACAATTCCATAAAAGATGAATCAATATTCCTATTGTAATTTAGCAATCTCTCTCGAACAATGCCAAACCTATCCCAATAAATGATTCGACCATATTTCTATGACGAATGCTAACATACCGGAATGCATTAGAAATTCGTGAATATCCAACATTCACACAAGGTATAGAGGTATATTTTTATCCCCTATTGGACCCTATGATGATTTATACTATGTCGAACATATTTTCCTTCTTTCAAATGCATAAAACAGGCCACCACAATCATATAATTACGTGCACAATAATCATATGAAAATAAAAACGTAATAAATCAATCAAATCTGGAACTTGCGTTTAAATACGTCAAAAATCCAAAACAACAATCAAACGTAGTATTATAAGGTTCATCGATCTCCTACCAATGATAAATCTAGCCTAACATGCTAAAAAGAAGAAAACATAAAAATATTTGAAGAAACGTCATCACCCGAATCAATCTTCAATCGAATCTTCACTTGGCGTGATGTTATCCTCTTGTTCTCTCCTCGTTTCTCTTTCAAAATCTTTCAAAATCTTTCAAAAACTTGTAAAAACGGTGTCCCCCTCGGGTATTTATATCCTGTGAAAATTTTGTTACCAAAAGAGTTTTAATTGTACAAGGAAAGTAAAATTTTTGGTCCAGAAAACTACTATGTGACCGCTTGATTTTAATCCGTGCGGCCGCATGGTTATGCCATGCTGTGTCCAAAATTTCCTGCCTTCATTTGTGTGACTACACGGGAGTTCTACCATGCGGCCGCATGGTAGACTCTAACTTTCATTTACTCCAATTTGGTCCCTCTACTTGAATCTTTTATTTCTTGACATCTTTTCTTCATTCTTTCCATTCCATTGTCCCAAGGTATCGTCAATTGGAAATTGGCTAAATAAATTTCTCGATTTGTTCATCGGGTCAACTTTTGGATAATTGCACCTTGTTCCCTGAACTTTAACTTTGCATCATTTTAGTCATTTTTCGCGTCTTTTCTCCTGAATTTCGCCATGTTCATCATTGTTCCCTACAATTCACAAATGTAATGAGATTAAGTCACAATTCAATCGTTTTGCTCGTTATTCAGTCATGTTTATGACCTAAGTAAGTGTGCAAAAATACACTTATCACACTTTCTAAACTCGCGAGCAGCAAGGACTCCGAACTACTTGCAATAGCACCAATTCAGCACCTCCTTACGCCGTCTACCGAGGCCCATGAAGTAATGTGGATCGAAGAAACCCCCACATGGATGCAACCAATCATAGTCTACCTAAAGGACAAGGTTCTGCCCACTAACAAAGATGAAGCCTACAAACTGAGAAGGAGGTCAGCTCATTTCCTCTTCATTGATGACGTACTCTACAAAAGAAGCTTCTCCTTCCACCTCTTCGCTGCGTGGGAGGAGACGAGGCCACCTACATTCTAAGAAAAATCTATGAAGGTGTTTGTGGCAATCACTCAGGAGGACTAACCTTGGCACAAAAGGTACTGAGGCAAGGGTACTACTGGCCCACCTTGAAAAAGGATGCACTTCAATTCGTGCGCAAATGTGACAAGTGCCAACAGTTCTCTCCCATTCAAAGGCAACCCTCGCAGGAGCTGACTGTCGTCTCCAGCCCATGGTCCTTCTCTAAGTGGAGCGTGGACCTGATAGGTCCTCTCTATCCTTTTTCAAGTGGGGCATGGACCTGATAGGTCCCCTACCTAAAGGTAGGGGAGGCACAAACTTCGCCGTTGTGGCCATTGATTATTTCAAGAAGTGCGTTGAAGTCGAACCGCTAGCAAAGATCACAGAAGCAAACATCTCTAAGTTTTTTTGGAAGAACATTATATGCCGGTTTGGAATTCTCCATTCCATAGTTTCAGACAATGGAAGGCAGTTCGACGATAAGAAAGTCAGGAACCTATGCAAAGTACTTAGAATCAAGAAGCACTTTTCAATGCCTCATCATCCTCAAGCCAATGGCCAAGTTGAGACTGTAAACAAGACGATCAAACATGTCCTTAAAAGGAAACTGGATACATCAAAGGGAGCCTGGGTTGACGAGTTGCCTCAAGTACTTTGGGCAATCCGAACTATCACCTGAACTCCCATGGCGAAAACTCATTTCCTCATGGATTATGGCACCGAAGCCATGAGCCCCGTTGAGGTCGGCTTACCATCACCGCATCGTCTATACTTCAGCGAAATAACTAATGACGAGCTACAGAGGTTCAGCCTCGACTTCATTGATGAAAGAAGAGATGACTCCCAGCTGAGGCTCGCTACTTACCAAAGGAAAATGACTAAATACTTCAACTCTAAGGTGAAGAAGAGGTCCTTCCGAATTAATGACCTGGTCCTTAGGAGAGTCTTCTTCTCCTCTAAAGGGCCAGGCGTAGTTACCTTGGGTCTAAACTAGGAAGGTCCCTACAGAGTCAATGACGAACTCTGACCCGACACCTACAGAATTGAAGACATGGATGGCATGGCACAGTCTCATCCATGGAACATTGAGCATCTTAGAATTTACTACCAATTGATTTTCAGCTTAAATAAAATATCATTAAAGTTTAGATACATCTCTCAAAGCGTGAGAGCCTCAGAGGAGAGGTCATGATTCCCAACTCTGGGGTCACCTCGCCTGAACTTCGAATCTCACTCCACATGCCTCCTTTGGCGAGGCTAAACACCAAATGGAGAAGCCTCTACATGGTTGCACCATCCACCATGTAGGGAAGCGTGGAAGCCTCGGAGGAGAGGTCCTGATCCCCAACTCTGGGGTCACCTCGCCTGATCTCCGAGGCTCAGTCTACATGCCTCCTTTGGTGAGGCTAAACGCCAAATGGAGAAGCCTCTACATGGCTGCACCATCCACCATATAGGAAAGCGTAGGAGCCTCGAAGAAGAGGTCCTAATCCCTAACTTTGGGGTCACCTCGCCTGAACTCCGAGGCTCACTCCACATGCCTCCCTTTGGCGAGGCTGAACGTCAAATGGAGAAGCCTCTACATGGCTGCACCATCCACCATGTAGGGAAGTGTGAGAGCCCTGGAGGAAAGGTCCTAATCTCCAACTCTGGGGTCACCTTGCCTGAACTCCGAGGCTAACTCTACATGCCTCCCTTTGGCGAGGCTGAACGCCAAAGAAAGAAGCCTCTGCATGAACATATCATCCACCATAGTTTTACCTCCCTAATTCAAACTCAATGGAAAAGGTCCAATCAAATAACCTATTGAGTTTATATTGAATACTTCATTTCACTTGGATGTCGTGGTATATTTCAAGTGTGTGGACTTAGGTACAACCTATTAAGTCATCATTTATATAGCTTGATTATTAACTCATCCTTAAGCTTGATTATTCTAAATGAAGGAAGTTAATATGTCAAGTACGGATTGTTAACTCAAACTTATGCGTGATTATTTATCGAGGTCCATGTACTTGATATTGAAAGAAAACAGAATATTGCAAGACATGGCATTCATTGATATAAAAATATCACTAAATAGGGGCTCACAGCTAGTATATTGATATAAACTGAAAGGGAATCCTATATTAAGCTTTGGTTGATGGAGGGAATGCCTCTGCAGTAGGAGCTTTAGTAGCTTGAGCCTCAGATGTCTCTTCAGTTCTCTCTACCGTTTCCTCCACCGCTTCTTCCTCAGCTGGGGTCTGAGATACCTCATCCACAAACTTAGACCGAAGTTAGGACAGATTGTAGCTAGGATAAAGTTCCTCAGCCCTCTCCATCACCTCAGCGTAGCCAAAGTTCCTCCAGTATGTGTTGAAACTCCAGTACTCCTCGGTGTTTTGGAAATTGGCAATGTACTCTTTAATTGCCTCTTTCTCCACCACCTTGGCTACCTCTCTTACCTTGGCTAGTTCGTCAACATGCCATTTTATTTGGTCATTCAAGAAGTGGTATGCATCTCTGGCCCGACAAGCTCTAGATTTGCTTTCTTCAGGGCCTCAGCAGTAACCTTCTGATGATTATTTGATATCTCCACTTTCTTAGTGAGGGAAGCCACCTCACATTGAGACTCATATGCCTTCTTCTTCAAGGCCTCTATTTGGGCCAAGGCAGACTCCAACTTGGCAGCATCTTCAACTTTTTGAGCCTTTGTCTCTTCCGCCTCGGCCTTTAATCTCTTCAACTCTTTCTCTATGGAGGCCAACTTCTTTTTCGAGGAAATGGTTCTCGTTTGGAAGTCAATGAGCACCTCCCTACACTCCAATGCGAGGCCAAATGTCCTCGCACCTTGGCTCACAAGGGCCCTTATGAGGTCGACGGTGTCGCAGGATCAAGCGTGCAGGACTCATCTGTTGGTCTAAAATTTATAAAAACTCGCTGTAGCACCTCAGAAATCAGTGGGAAGAGCCTCTAACAACATGGGGGCAAGCTCTTCATCACGCCCTGCCAAGAAGCTGGGAGATTTTCCCTGGGTCTTGGCAGGCTTATGCCTCGTAGCCTCCTCTTTCACCTTTTCTGGAGCCAACCTCGCTGCCTCTTCTACAGCCTCCTCGACCTCGACCTTTCGAACCATCTCCACCTTCACCACCTTCACGGCGGACTCCATCAGCTTTAGTGGTCGGGAGTCTTTGCTGGCCTGGGATAACCCAAATTTTCCCGATGAGCTGGTGATGTAGACCAACTTTCTCTTCTTCTGGGAGTCCTCAGGGACTTTCTCTTTTCCCTGAGGCTCCCTGCCCTTCTCCCTCTGAGAAGCCTCCTCTTTAGCAACTTGGGAGGCATTAATCTTAGGGAGGCGCTCCACCTTGCCTCTTACCTCTTTAGCCCCGCTTGATCCAGGTTTCAGAGGCCTGGCCCCAATAGCAGTGGGCGCCATATCAGGGGCGAGGTATTCCTTCCTCTTGAACTTATCTACAACGCAAAGGAACAACAGATCAGAACTCAACATCAATAAATAAAAATAAGTATAGGCTCTTCTTACCCTTCGAGGCCATCAGTCCGAAGTCAATGAAATAGCGGCTTCGATCGATGAGATGATCGAAGTGGCGAAGCTTGAGGAGACGTTTGTACATGTCCTCTATAACGTTAAACTCCACCTCGTGGAGCTGGTACCTCATACTTGAATCTATAAAACATGGGACAACAATTAGTAAAAATTCTAGAAAACTCAAGTAGAATGTAAAGTACAGCTTAGGTTGGGGGATTCGTGAGCTTTGTAGTACTAGATCGGTACCGTGCAAGCTAAGCCTTTGTCCCCAACCACTGCCTGCCAGTTGCCCTAAACCCAGAACCACGACTCCTTCCATTTGTTGATAGAAGAGGGCAAGCCTATCACAAAGGGGGCGTGCGACTCCCACAGAGTAATGTAGTACCATCCCTTCGACTCATCTTTACTTAAGACTCTAGGATGAAAGAGGGTCTGGAAGACATGTAGGGGCATATCCTTCCCCGTTGACACTTCCTTCCATAGGAAGTACGATCCCACCAACTGGCTCCACCCGTTCGATAGAACCTGGGTCGACGACAACATAAAATTCCTAAGCCCTACCCTAGAGAAGGGGTGCAGAGGAAGAAACATATCCACCTTAAACAGGTATTCACTGACGACGACGCATCCAGGCCTCAAGTAATAGGCCTGTTCTTTGGCCTCGAGAACTATCATTTCTATGTCATAAGGCACGCAGTACCTCTTCCGTATCTTTCTCAACCTCTTCTGGGTCATATTCGAGGGTATCCTAGACGTACCTCACTCTTCCTCATAATTTATAGGCTCCTCGATCATGGTATAATATCCTACCTCGGAGTCCCCACTTAGAATAGCTGCCTCACCCAACCTAGCTACGGTGACCCAATCCCTACTCGAAGTGGACTCCATGATAGAAAAAATGTGGAAAATGGACAAAGATCACAAAACAAATGATTCTCGCAAGAAATAACTACACAAACGACTAAGGAAACCAATGAATACCGAAAAATGGGAACGGAACAAGGCTTCAACACCGGAGAACGATATTTTCAAAGAAGACAAAAAATTGCAGAGATAGAAAGATCAAAAAATGGGAGTCTCTTGCCTTTTATACAAGTCCAGGACGAACCCCAGCCATTCGATCAAGGCTCATCAAATCCGAGCCCTTCATTTCAAACCAAATCTGAGGCATAAAATTTAAATCATTTTCAAAATCAACGCCTCAGATTCAAGCGTCCTCCTCACACACCTCCAAACGCATCTCCTTCAAGAAGCCACAGCTGTAGCCATCATTGCACATTTAACGTACAGCCATATGTGCTTTGGAAATTGAAATGGTTTGGATGCCTTTTCTTGGTAATGTGCACAAAACATCAAATCATTCGCACAAATGTCAAAGACAATCCACTCACCGCCTTGACTTCTTCCGTTCCTTTGCAATTTAGCCACTTCACAATGCCTCGGCAGGTTCGATCCACACTGCCTTGACTTTTTTGCTCCTTCACAATTTAGCCACTTCACAATGCCTTGGCAGGTTCGATCTACACCGCCTTGACTTTCTGTTCTTTCACAATTCAGACACTCCACAATGCCTCGACAGGTTCGATCCACACCTCCTCGACTTTTTTTGCTCTTTTGCAATTCAGCCACTCCACAATGCCTCGGCAAGTTCGATCCACACCGCCTCGGCTTTTCTGCTCCTTCACAATTCAGCCACTTCACAAAACCTCGACAGGTTTGATCTACTCACCGTCTCGACTTCCTTGTCACCTTTTTCAATCACAGTAACATCATAATAGTAAACTTCTTTCAATTTTTACCCCCACACACTTCACCACAATAAAAGTTCATGCATTACATAAATGACCATACTTGGACTTGGGGGACTATTGTTGTGTGTTGATACACTTGGCCAACCCACTGGGGCCTGTGGCCTACTTCTGCCGAACCACGTGGCATCTTACCCAAGGTGTGAATATGCCAAAGTGGTCTCCAGCCGAGGCCCTTCACTCTGAGGCCCTAAGGCTCTAAGCAGCATTCCTCTCCAGAGATCCGGTCTTACACAAGGATCCTTCCTGATTGATTGATGGGGCACCCATCATAGAGTACAAGTGTCTTGTCTTGTCAATGTAGTGACGGAGCTGCTGATTAATAAATGCGTATCAGGCTAGGAAGTCAAATATGATATCTATAATTTGACATATAGACTTACGAGATGAGGCCACATGTACATCCAACCAAGGGCCACGATCTAAGTTGTAATACTATAAATACTTCCCTTATGTAACATTAAAGGGTCAATGCAAGATTCAACACAAGAACAAGTACAACATTCTTTATGTTTTACTCTCTTTCAACATACTTGAATTCATATACGCATTCTACAAACATCGATTGGTAATTATTGTACAATCGTTATGCAAACATCTCATTGGATTTCGAACGTTCTCGTCCCGTGCCTTTAAGTCACTCCCACGTCTCCTTTTACTACTAATTCTAGACCGTTCATGTGTCTTAGCGTGTTGGACTAGGCTTACGTGTGAGCGGGTAGGTTCAGTATCTGTTGGTAGCATACTCTGGGGTCAATAAATATACAAACACATTTTGGTTTCATTTTTCTTTAGAATGTTCTAATACCATATTAAGTCCATGTTTGGTATATATTAGTTTTTTTATTTTTTATAAACTCATTTTCAACCACTCATTCTCCCAATAAGTATATGCTAATAAATAAAATACAAAATAGCAAGATATTTTCTAAATTTGATTGTAAATCTGGATTTTGACAAATAAAAATGGTAAAATATTCTATTCCTGGGACAACTTTTACTATTCCATTAGGACACTTTGAATGGTTAATCATGCCTTTTGGATTAAAAATGCACCCTCTATTTTTCAAAGAAAAATGGATAATATATTTAATTCTCTTCCATTTGTTTGTATATATATAGATGATAGTCTAATACATAGTAAAAGCTATAAAGAACATATGAAACATCTAGAGATAACCTTGAATAAATTCATATAAAATGGTTTAATTATAAGTAAAAAGAAGATAGAAATAAATAAACAAAAATTTGAATTTTTAGGAATAATTTTAGGAGAGGGAAAGATTCAGTTACAGCCACATATAGTACAGACAATTTTACAATTTTTAGATAAAATTGAAGAAACCAAGAAATTACAAGCCTTTTTAGGAATATTAAATTATGCTAGATATTTTATTAAAGATTTAAGAAGGAAAGTAGGACCATTGTATAATAAATTGTCTAATAAAGGACAAAAATATTTTAATCAATCAGATATAGAATTAATTAAAAAGATAAAAATAGAAGTTAAAAATTTACCGCCATTATAATTACCATTAGATAGTGAATATAAAATAATAGAAATGGATGGATGTGAATTAGGATGGGGAGGAATTTTATATTTCAAACCAAATAAATATAGTGATAAAAAAGAAAAAAAAATTTGTAGATATGCTAGTGAAAAATACAAGATAAAAGGAAAATATTTAACTAGTTTAGATTATGAAATAATGACCATCATAAATAGCATAGAAAACTTTAAATTATTTTTAAATACTGAATTTACAATTCGAACAGATTGTGAAGCTATAGTAAAATTTATTAAAAAGACAAATTTTGATAAGATAAGGCATAAAAGATGGTTGAAATTATATGAGATATTAAGCAGCTATAAAATTAATATAGAACATATTGACGGAAAAATTATATTTTAGCGGATAATTTAAGTATGCAGGTTATTAATTTCCTAACTCATTATCTTCATGATGCAGATGGATCAAATGATGATGAACTTTGGGAATGTCACTCTGAGAGTGGCCCCTCAAGGATCTAATCTTCGATTCAGTGGAAATAATTTAGAAAGATTACCAAAAAGGGAGCGTTGCCTACTGGATAATCTCTGGATAGCACGTGACTCTAAACAAAAATTAGACAGCATTAATGCCCTAGCTAACCATTTTAGACAGATTCATAATCAAGTAGAAAGCAAAAATTTTAGTTTCTTTGCAGTAATTAAAGGTAGAAAGTCTGGTTTATATAATTATTGGGCAGAAGCACTACAACAAGTAGAAAGATTTCCCGACCCTCTTTTCAAAGGATTTTATACGCTTGAAGAAGCTTTAAATTTTTGTAGAGAAATGATAGGATTTAATTTTCATATATCCAAAAGAATTAGACAGACCATGCAAACCCCCTCTCAAGCTTCATCATCATCTTCTTCAATACAACTTTGTGATAGTTGTGAAACCATGACCAAAGTTGTTAGAAATTTAAATCTTAGAAAGCATTCTTTAGAAGAAAGAATATAACTCCTTGAAGATCAAATTTCCTCATCTCAACAAACTATTAGTAAATATCAAAATGAGATTCTTAAATTGCATAATAGTTTAGACAGACTTAGTTCTAGAGATGTACTTGAAAAACCCATTTCTAAAGATATAGCCTCTACAAGTAGAAATTATCCTGATAAAATATAAAGACTTATTGAACTAATAGATTCTACAGCTCAGGACTAGAAAAAACTTTATACGAGGAACAGAAAATCGGTGACTGCGCCAATATTGTTCGAAGTTCTATAAAGAATTCCGTTGTACAAGAAATTATAGATTTTGCTCAAATTTTAAGTTACTATCATAATGAAAACAGAATTTCCTTAGACATGGTCCCAAATACGATGCAGCCCAAAATTCAGCCTTTTTTAGACACAATTATCCAACAATTTCCTTTGATTAAACAATCTTTGAAGAAGAAGACCTTTTTTACCTAGCTTTACAGTTTGGTATGATATATACTATATATATATTAAACAGATCTTTCTTATTTTTTCCACCAAAACTTAAACAGATTCTTGATCAGTTAAAAGACCATACCTTAATGGTTCAATTCATTTCCATACCCCCTCGTGTAAATAATGACATTGTAATTCCAGCTTATTATCGTATTTTAATTTATGAAGGAGCCAGAAGATTTAGACCCTCTTCAAGGACAAATATTAAAATAAAAATTAGACAGATTGATTATGAAAGAAGAATATCAGAAACCGTAGCCATGATGGAAGTTCAAAATAATGATTTCAGATTAGTAGAACAATGGAATAACGGAATTGTTTTCTGCCAAGAGCACCTTGCCATGAGAACTAAAGTAGAAAAAATTCTAGTACCAAATATTGAACAAAATAATTTATATTTCATGGCGTTTCAAGAAACTAATGGAGAATTTACAGAAGCCCTATTAGAAACAGAAGAGGAAGCATAAATATCTGATGGCAACGATAATGAGATAGATATAGAACTAGAAGAAGCCATAGCAGAAATGATGGATAGATAAAGACGAGATAGAAAGATGGAGAAATAATTAGCAAGACAAGGAAGTCAAAAAGAAGAGGCGTAAAGATAAAGCTTTAAACATATTTCAAAGATTCTTTGCAAAGTTAATTCTCATAATTCAAGAAAAGTCAGGAGTGAAGACAAAAGTTGTCAGAAGCATCTTTTAAAATAATTCATTCTTTAATTACTCACATGGAGAATTGCACATTATTTATTTTTCTTTGACATTTGATCGCACACATGTAAAGTGAACGTTCTCATTCGATGTAACCAAAGCTGACATTATATTTGATAAACTATATAAGGATAAGTAGATAAAGCTGAGTGATAAACATAAATTGCCAAGCCCTGAACAAGTTAAGGGTAAAAAATATTGTAAGTAGCATAATGCATGGTCACATTTGACTAATAACTATCTGGTTTTTCACCATGTGTTACAGGATGCCATTGAATCAGGACGAATTATGTTCGAAGGTAAGAGGAAGATGGCAGTGGATGAAAACCCTTTTCCACAGCCACTTGGGGTGAACATGGTGACGACTGGTTTCAAAAACAAGTTGTCAAAATTCAAGTTAGATATAGATGACGGGGAAGAGGACCCTGGACCACATCCCAGTGTCTTCGAACGTATCAAAGGAAAAGAGCCTGAAAAGGATGAAGACGTCCTATCTGCAAGATGTAAAAGAGAAGTGAATGGGAACACAGAGAAACCAGGGATATGGCAGCATCACCATCGCCCTAGTTTTTTCCCAAATGCCCAGTCTGGTAGAGGGCGAGGTACATCATTCTATAAAGGACCACCTTTTGGGAGACAGTTCAGGCTAGTAAATAATGGGAGAACATTCAGGCCCCAGCCTCGCCAACCAAATGTATGGCATTCGTTCCGGTATAATGCAGAAAGGGCGATACTCTTCAATGAGATGATTAGAACCCAATAAAGGCGTTTTCAACGAAACTATGGATGAATGATGAGGCAACGACAAGGAATGGCACGTCCTAAGGTGCCTAAGCTACTCAAGGTGGCCAATCAAAATATTCTCGAAGACAGTGATGAGACTGGTACAGGTGAATCGATGAAAGAATTACCAGAAAGTTCTTCTGGGTGGTTGAAGTTTGAGCGAGTCAGAAGAGATGGAGAAGATCCAGATCAGTCCCTCACTATTCAGTTAGGTACATTATCTCCTGTCATGGCTAATAACTATTTGCTAGCCAATGAGTTCAAGAATAAAGAGAAAGAAGAAGGAGAGGGGGAGGATAACGAAGAAGAAGCATGCGTGCTGGAATATGAAGAAGGCCAAACTTCTATAGGGGCTTGCGATGATGAAGGAGATGATGGTATGACGGATATCGAAGAGGAAATTGATTTGGAAGTAGAAAGAAGAAAAAGAGGAGTATCGTACAATACTCTGTTGAAGCAACTACATCGAGAGGGGGTTCGTGAAGTGGACTTGTTGGGGGAACTGTCTGGGCGTTCTTTCGATTATTACGTGCTGTACGGAACACCCAAACGGAAAAAGAGAGTTCCTCGCTCTGAAAAGTATGGATCACCTCCAAGAATAATGCCTCCTCCCCCAAGTTGGGTAATTGAAGAAGAAGTATTAGAAAACAGTAAAAAGGAAATTCAAGAAACGGAAGCTCAGTGCGACATGCTGCACGTTGACTTATCACAAAAGGATAACTCGACAGAGGACAAGCAGAAAGTGGAAATAGATGCTGCCGAAAAGGTTATTTTTAAGCGACCAGCCATGAAGTTAACTGAACACTTGAGGCCATTGTACGTTAAAGCTCTAGTTAACGGCATACCTGTGGCAAAAGTGCTTGTCGATAATGGAGCAGCTATAAACACCATTCGATCTAGGATGATGAGAAAATTTGCCAAGACAGAAAGCGATATGATCCCAACAGAAATCGTCCTTATGAGTTTCAATGGAGGAGCAACTTCAGCTAAAGGGGTTATGCCATTGGACATAACTATAGGGACAACTACTAGGACCACATTCTTCTTTATAATAGATGGTGAAGCAGAAGTGGTGCATAGTTTTTTGGAATGACAAAGGCGAAGCAGAAGTGGTGCAGGCCGATCATAGACCTTTTGTCGCAGAAGCAAACTCAGTAGAAAAGTTCATGTACGAAGGAAATTATGGACCTATCAGAGTAGTCCAAGATGGAGAAGAAACTCAAATTGTCACGCAGAGTGAAGAGCCATTTTCAGTGGATGCACTCACTGAAATGTTCAATCAGATGAGGCCAAACATAGTGGCCCTAGAAGAGCCAGTAATTGGCAAAAGAGTAATCAAGGAGTTTTAAATGAGTTGTAAGCAACAAAGGCAAATGGCCGATATTCAGGCATTCAAAGCCAAATTAATGGCTTTCAATAAAGAATGTAAGGATAAGACAAAAGAAGAAGCAGCCTTGAAAGCATTGAGAGACAAATTGGCAGTGCTCCATTTGGAACAAAGTATTGGCCGAGAAGTCAACAAGGTGGATTGTTTAGAAAAAGAGGCGTCTATAAGGGAATTGGACGATGAAGTAATGAGGATCACCAAGCCTGGATACGCTCAAGCGCAGGACCCTCTGATTAAAGTGAATATTGGCGATAAAGGAGAAGATCGCCCAATATTCATCAGCCAAATGCTCGATCAAGAGGTTAGTGATAAATTAATCGCTTTATTAAAGGAATATAAAGATTGTTTTGCTTGGGAATATGAACATATGCCTGGTTTAGATAGAGATTTGGTAGAACATAGGTTGCCAACCAAGCTAAATTTTAAGCCTCATAAGCAACCTCCTAGGCGTTTTGCTCCTAATGTACTTCCTGAGATTAAGAAAGAAATAGAGCGATTATTAAAAGCAGGCTTTATTAGAACAGCCAGTTATGTGAATTGGTTGTCCAATATCGTGTCAGTGCTAAAAAAGAATGGTAAATTAAGGGTGTGCATAGACTTTAGGAATTTAAACATAGCCATACCCAAAGATGAATATCCAATGCCCACGGTAGACTCTTTAGTAGACTCAACTGCCGGACACGTAATGTATTCCTTCATGGATGGGTATTCAGGATACAATCAAATTTATATAGCTGAGGAAGATATACACAAAACTGCCTTTAGATGTCCTGGGTCTCTAGGATGTTTTGAATGGATAGTTGTGCCTTTCGGCCTGAAAAATGCAGGAGCAACTTATCAAAGGGCGATGAACCTGATTTTTAATGATATGATAGGCAAGTTTGTTGAGGTGTATGTAGATGATATAGTGGTCAAATCCATTAAAGAAGAGGACCATTTTGAACAATTGAGATGTTTATTTGAGCGAATGAAGCAATATAAACTAAAATTGAATCCCTTGAAATGTGCATTTGGTGTTAATGCAGGAAACTTCCTTGGTTTTTTAGTACACAAAAGGGGGATTGAACTTGATAAAAATAAAGCGAAGGCCATTTTAGAGGCCAAATCACCTAGCAACAAAAAAGAATTGCAAAGATTTCTAGGCCAAGTAAACTTTTTAAGACGCTTTATTTCTAACTGTGCAGGGCGAACTAAAGCTTTTTCACCACTTTTAAAGTTGAAAAATCAGGACGAATTCATCTGGAAAGAAGAGCATCAAAAAGCTTTTGAAAGCGTAAAGACATATTTATCAAGTCCACTAGTGTTGGTGTCGCCAATCTAAGGACAGCCAATGAAAGTGTATGTATCGGCTGAAAAAGAATCAATAGCTGGAATGGTCGCGTAAGAAAACCAATTTGATGAAGAAAGGGCGATTTACTACTTGAGTAGACGATTAACAGAATGTGAATGTAATTACTCTACCATTGAAAAATTATGTCTTACATTATATTTCACATGTACAAAATTAAGGGCTTATTTATGGTCCGTAACCGTTTATTTGATTTCCAAAGTAAATTTCGTTAAGTATATGTTCTCTCGCCCTATTTTACACCAAAGAGTAGGCCTTTGGTCGTTAGCATTATCAGAATTCGAAATACAATACATATCCCAAAAGGCAATAAAAAATCAGGCTTTGGCTAACTTTCTGGCCGATCATCCATGCCTTGATATGCCTGAAGAAATTGAATTAGAAATCAATTTATTCGAATTAAAACCTTGGGTTTTGTATTTCGATGGGTCAAAAACCTCTAAAGGTGCAGGAGCGGGAATAACATTGATAAATCCTTTAGGGATTTGCTACAAGTTCGCATTCACTTTGGATAGAATGTGCACCTACAATCAAGCTGAATATGAAGCCTTAATCGTGGGCCTAAAAATTAATGATAGATATAGAAGTAAAGAATGTGATCGTTAGAGGCGATTCTCAATTGGTAATTCACCAATTGATTGGTGATTTTAAGTGCCAAAGTGATTCCATTATAAGTCTATATGAAATCGCCCAAGAGTTGTTGGAAGAATTCGACCAAGTAGAGCTTCAATGCGTTAATAGGATATATAATGATGTGGCAAATGAGTTGGCCCAGATGGCCTCAGGGTACTCGAAGGTTTTAAATTGGAAGTCTACTTATGAGTATGGAACAATATTGCCCGTGGTCCAAAGAAGGGCGAGAACGATTGAAATTCATTGCATACAAGATGGAGATGCAATAGATTGGAGGGCAGAGATTAAAAGGTTCCTCAAAGAACCTAATAAAGGAAATTGTAAAAAAATGAAGTTGCGTTTGCTAAACTATACACTGATAGATGAAGAGTTGTTTAAGAAACGCTCTAATGGTATATTGCTAAAATGTGTAAGTTTGCAAGAAAGCAGGACGATTATGGCTGAAGTGCATGAAGGGATATGTGGAGCTCATCAAGTTGGCCAAAGGATGAGATGGTTGATTGTTAGGAACGGATATTTTTGGCCCAAGATGGGAGAATCATGTGTTCAATATGCGAAGAGTTGTCTAACATGCCAAAAGCATGGTCCAATACAAAGGGCGCCAGCAAGAGAAATGTCATCCATTATCAAACCCCGGCCATTCAAGGGTTGGGCGATAGACCTGATAGGGAAGATTTATCCCCCATCGTCCAAGCAACATACCTTTGTTATAGTTGCAATTAATTTTTTCACTAAGTGGGTAGAAGCGATACCTTTAAAGGAGATCATCCAAAAGAGTGTCATAGAATTTATCCGTGATCATATTATTTATAGATTTGGAATTCCACAAACTTTGATGGTAGATCACGGATCTTCTTTAAATGGAGATCAAGTGAATAGATTCTTGAGCAAATTTGGAGTTAAATTAGTAAACTCCACACCATATTACGCTCAATCCAACGGTCAAGTAGAATCTTCTAATAAGATTCTAAAAAATTTCATAAGGAAAATGATAGATGAAAATGCCAAAAATTGGCACGAATGTCTAAACAAAGCCTTATGGGCTTATAGGACGTCGCCTCGGTCAAGTACCAAAATTACTCCTTTCCAACTTACTTATGGACAGGAGGCCGTTTTGCCTATGGAAATCAACGTGCAATCGATCAGAGTGTGTTTGCAACATAAGTTAAGTGATGATGAGTATACCAAATCACTAGTTCAAAACTTATTGGAGTTGGACGAATTAAAGTTGGACGTCCTAGATAGATTGCAAGTTCAAAAACGAAGGATGGCTAAGTTTTATAATAAAAAAGTTATAGCCAAGTCGTTCGGCCTGGGCGAATTGGTTTGGAAAACAATACTCCCTTTGGATAGCAAGAATCCAAAGTATGGTAAGTGGTCGCCCAATTGGGAAGGACCATATAAAATAAATAGTGTGTTGCCTAATGGAGCCTATCATTTAGAAGATTTAGATGGAACCAAGCACATGAGGTTCATTAATGGCAAATATTTAAAAAAATATGTTCCTTCCTTATGGGAAAGTGAACAAATAAAAGTATAATCAAATCGCGTTGAACGATCATAGATAAAAAAAGGGTCAGAGCAAAATACATTCAAATAAATTCCTTTATTATCAAACGTTCATTACAAAGTTGCAAGATACAAAATATTAAATGCTCTATAAGCTACGATTGAGAGCAAACTAATCTCTTGATCAATCGCCAAGTAAGAGGGTGAACTGGCCTTGATTGCCATCCTGATCGCACTACTGCAAAGGCAAGTAGAGAGGCCGAGTAACACTCTCAGCAAGCAAAAGGGAAGAAAAGCACCCTTACATCGCCTGCCAAATCACATTGCTGCAATAACGGGCAAGGAGACTGAGAAGCATTCTCAGCAAGCAAGGTGGCTTGCAGGCATCCTCAAAAATTGCCTTTCATCATTGAACTCCTTGTAAAGGACATGGAGACGATGGGAAGAACTTTCCTGGCCAAAGAACATTTCCTATATCTCCCATACCAAAGGTGACATCAAAACAGATAGCAAGACGGGCGGATCAAATGGTCCATTTCTATGGAAGACGAAAATTTTAGATTAATCGTTGAAATGCCGAATGATGGCAGTAAATTAGTTTTTGAAGAAAAGAATGGAAATGAAAATGAAAAGTGTGAAATATGCGTGCATTTATAGGGGCGTGAAGGTGAAAAGACAGAATATAAACGGCCACGTTCGTGCCTAGTAATTAGAATCAGGTGGCCCAAAGTCTTGGGAAAAGAGATAGAAATACCAAGAGAAGATGTACATGAATCTTAGTATAAAGCAGTTAAATACTTGGGGGATTGATGATTAAGGACAAACGTCAATAAATACACAAGAAGACAAATTAGTCGTTCATTAATGACAGTGGCTGCTGTTACATTCAAAATTGGCAATGGCTATCAGTACGAGGTTACAAGAGGAAAGTTAATACGAAATTACAAAAAGAAAAGTTAAGTCATTAGATGTCTTAATTACAATTTGCCCCAGACTGAACGAATTCTTTCCCTAAGTCTCCCCCAATCCTCGCTCTGCTGAGAAGAAGTGACATTCAATTCAGCTACAAAATCATCATCAACCTCCAGTTTCTTGTACTGCTCGACCAAAGACTTGGTTCGCTCAATTCTTTGGGAAGCATTATGCTTTTTAGCAGCCATTCTAGCCTTACAGTCATCCATCCTTGCTTGAAGCTCCTTCATTTGTGCAGCCAAACTGGTCATCAAAGAGTCTTCAATCATAACTTCGGAAGAGATTTCTTTCAATTCGTCCTCAGCTTTGTTGATCTCCAGAAGCAAAGACTCTCTTTCAGATGCAGCACGAAGATATTGAGTACTCTTGGCCTTCAGTTCAATATTTTTGGCCAGTAAAGAGAGGATGTCAGAATGGACAACTTTCAACGTCGCTTTAAAATCAGCAGAAATATTGAGCGACGGAAGTGTCAGTGCTTGCGCCAACTTCGCACTCAAATGCTCAAGCTTATCCTTATGTTTGGCAGCACTAGCCTGACCGATGTCCATATCTATAAAAGATACATACTCAAATATCGACTACTTGAGGAACTTCATATCTTCCTCTGAAGAAGCAGCATATCTTCCTCTGAAGAAGCAGAAGGATAACCTGTTGAAGTAGGGCGAGACGTCTTGACTTGCCCCCAGGAAGTGAACAAGTCCTAGATGGAACGCACAATCTCATCAGCATCCTGCAAAGAAAAATGCCAACATTGAAGGTTTTCACTACAATAAATAAAGTGAAAATAAAAGTGAAGCAAAAGGTTACCTCATCAGCAATCTTGGGAGGTGACATATTACCAGTGGCTCCACCACCTGTGGCCCCACCTCCGGGGGAGACTTCTCCTTGTCTGAGTGAGAAGACTCTGCCACAACGAGCAGACCCATGGGAGCCTCTGCATGATTAAAGAAGCAACAAATCAGAAACCAATAGTACAAGCAAAGGTAAAACATCAAAAATGTATTACCTTTTAGTTCGACGTTTGGGGGGTCAGCGCCCTGGGAAGAAGGTGGCTCATCCATTAGTTGTGATGAAGGTTCCGGGACTGAAGGTTTATCTTTAGCACATAGAAAGGTATGCTTGTGAGTAAATAGAATTCAATTACCTTTCTCCTGACGATGAGAGGAGTGTCATCATCATCATCCTCCAAAATGGGAGATGCTGAAGCTAGCCGTTTAAGGCCTGGGGTGCTCCTAGGTGCAGTAGGTTTGGCAGGTAGAGAAGTAGAGGGACAAACAGATTGTTTGGCACGAGCAGGGGAGGAAGGATTCCTAATGGACACAGGGGTGACCAAAATAGGAGAAGTGGAAGGAATGTTTGGTTGATCCAGTGAGTGGAAAGCATGATTGGCATCAGTTGCAAACAATCCGCGCTTCACTGATGGCCAGAGTTGTTCAAAAAGGGGGTAAACGACACGGATAGGATTGAAGGGGGCTAATGAAAAGTTACTCGTCAAAAGAATATTGCGATCATCTATAGCTTGTGCCGCTGCCTTATTAATGGTGTGAAAGCGGTCTATCAGATTTTTTGAATAACAAGGGAGAACAGGCCAAGTTTGGCCAAAACCAAGTTGGCGAGCAAAAAATTGGGGAGCATATATTTCAACCCCAGCTTTGGCATTGGTTCTAGTTAAAATATCATGGAACAACTCCCTTCCAGTCAAAAATTGAATCCAAACGAGCAGAGAGGCGCTCGCACTGTCCAGGGTGGATGGAGGTTGCACATAATCTGGAGTTAAATGAGCAGGAAAAGGAAAGAAGGAAGGAATTGAATTTAAAGTATAAAAGAATGAAAAAATGTCCCTTCCGGACATATTTACAGGGCTCAATGGGTTAATGGCTAGCCCATAACAGCTAGCAGAACAAAGGGACATGGATAGAGCACCAAGTGATGGAAAATAGGCTCTCAACCATAGTTGAGTGAACCAAAGAGGCCCACTACCAGTGGGAGATACACCATTCTTCAATTGAAATTGAAGAGAAGCCATGCCTCTATAGAGGGCAGCCAAAAAGAAGGAACACAAATTCAAAGGCCTACCACGCGCTAATTCGGGCGTTATGGATAAATAGCTCATAGAAGGCTTCATACTGGGCACACACAGAATATATTTATAAAGCCAAATCTGAAGAAAGGCTACACGCTCAGCGTGGGAAGGCTCAGCGTTTGAGTGATTATAACAGCCTTGCAGGCTTGAATAGGACTCGGTGAGTTTTTTGTGAAATTTTGGGACAACACCGAAAATCAAAATACTAGGGAAAATGGTGTCGCCCAAAGGTGGAAGATTTATTAGGGCCCCAACATCCCTTAAAGTAATAGACATGGGACCAAGAGGGAAAACAAAAGTATTATATTCAGAAGATCAAAAACTTAAAGCAATAGGAAAAAGTGCTAGGTCAAAAATTGGGGGTTGAAGAGAGATTTCTAATAAATCAAAAATCCTAGCACGATCAAAAATTACCTTGGTAGGACCATAGCCCACAAAGCGAGCATGCCATCTACGAAAAACAATATCAGATTTAGGCCAAGTGCGAATACCTTTTTCGCGAATCGACCTTAGCGGCAAAGAGTTCAGGAATGGAGGGCCTTGAGTACGAGGGAACAGCTGGCCCACCGCCACTTGTTCGATGGCTTCGGCGTTGTTGAATGAAGGACCAGATAGAACTCATTAAGTTCGGCATTGGCTGATGCAAGGAAGTTCGGATTTACATATGGCCGAGTGAGGATTTTTTGGAAATCTTCGAAACTAAAAGAGTCGTCAGATTGGGTTTGTGGAGCAGCCATTGGGAACGAAATACAGTTTTGTTAAAGTTTGCTTGAGAAATGCAGTAGAGAAGTAAGAAGATGAACAGTGGTATGGTGAGAAAGAAGCGCGAAATAATGAGGCGTGATTTAGTGGTACAACGAAATGGTGTGTCTTTGGGGTTTATAAGGGTTTGTAGCGTCGCACTTTTTCAGGCTATGGAAGGAAATAGTGATTGAAATTCTTGGGAATTTCAAATGTTGTTGGGAAACACAAAGTAAATATGGCAAAGATTAATAATTGGTATTAATTCTGCCATATTGGGGGTAATTGTTGACATACTAAAAGTGCAGCCCAAATGAATAGCCCAAGGAATGAAGCCCAAATGGGGAATTCCCAAATCAAATAGCCCAAAGAATGAAGCCCAACTGGGCAATTCAGGATAAAGGCCCAGATAAGGTTATTAATGAATGCAGTGGAAGCCCACGAACATGGTAACATCATCGCCCAAGCTTGCAAGATGCCCAAGATCTGAGTGCATGAAATGCCTTACAATCGCCCAGAGCTATGACCCTATTCTCACCTAAACCTTCGAATCGCCCAGGATTTTAGCAAATATAAGATGTTATGGTTATCCAGAAGTGCAGTTATTGAAGCAGTTATTGAGTAATCTTATCACGTTCCACGATTCAAGGAGTTCAATTGAAGACGGTTGAACGACAAAGAGTAGTGGCAGCAGTTAGAGACGACAGTTCCACAACAAGTTAGCCACCATAAAGAAATTGGGTAGTTATAAAGCAATCAAGCAGTTTCTAAGCGGTTGATCATGAAGAAATCATCAAAGGAATATAAAAAGAAGAGAAGACATAGATCAAAAGAGCCCGAATCAAACACTCTTAAACAGAGAATATCTAATTTCAATTTCTTAGTTTAGATTTAAACATTTTTTTCAGTACCGTGTGTTTGCGCCCCTTGGAGGCATTTTGTTTAGTTCCAATTGTAAAGTCATCACCAATAAAACACCCCTTTTTGGGACTTTGTCTCGAGAGGTTTGTTCCTTACACAATCGTCTGATCCCTTTTTAATTGTTAGCGACTACCCGTGCGAAACAAATTTGAATAAGATTTTTAACATTTCTTACAGCAAATGAAGTTTTTGCTGAAGCATTTAAAATTCCACCTCAAATTGGGCACTTCAAAATGTTAATAAAGAGAAGAGTGCTATTTGATATGGAAAATTGCGCTTTAACGTTATTTAGTTCAGTAGGTGACAATTACAAAAAGAAATAAATGTGAAAATTGTTTATGAACACCACTGAAGGCATCAATAAGTGTGAATCTTTAAGGGAGACGTACTTGATGAAGAGATAATGTTGTCATTGGTGTTTGTCCATGTGTAAGCATCATCTGAAGTCATGATTGATTTTGACTTGCTCAAATGTATGCCTTGAGGTATGGTATCAGATGCGCATGAAAGAATTTGACCCGTTCTAGTACTCTCCAACTCTATGGCTACTTCTTTCATCGTTGGTCTTTTCTTCCTGTTCAAGTTTAAGCACCGTTGTGCAAGTTTCGCTACCGCATTAAGCTCCTCTATCTTATCTTGCTCCAAAGCTTGTATGTCAAGAATTGCTTCAAGTTGTTTTCTTTCCATGCATAACAAAAATCTTGTTGCCAAACTTCTCTCCTCTTCTGTTCTATCGAGAGATATTGGTCGTTGTCCAGTCAAGAGCTTAACAAGAACAATTCCAAAACTGTAAACATCACTTTTTTCTGTAAATTGACTTGACTGGAAGAACTCTGGATCTAAGTATCCGAATGTCCCTTTTACTATTGTAGTTAGATGAGTTTGATCTACTGTGATTGACCTTGAATTCCAAAATCCAAGACTTTGGCTACATATTTTTCATCAAGAAGTATGTTGGTCGACTTAATGTCCCTATGATAGATGGGAATAGAAGTTGCGAAATGCATATACGCTAGTGCTTCTGCCATTTCTACAGCAACTTTCAAGCGCATGTTCCATGAAAATGGAAACTCATGACTCTCATCATGGATAAGATCGAAAAGTGTTCCATTTGGAATGAATTCATAAGCTAGCAAAGGAACTTCTGCTTCAAGGCAACATCCTAATAGTTTAACTATGTTCCTATGAATGATTTGTGAGAGCATGACAACCTCGTTAGTGAATTGTTCTGCTTGATTTTCATCTACTTTCTTGGATTTCTTTATTGCTACAATTTTTCCATCAGATAACATACCTTTATAAACCGTCCCTTGACCTCCTCGACCAAGTATTCGACTTTCATTGAAGAGGTCAGTGGCTTCTCTAGCTCTTTAATAGTGAAAAGTCGTGTTTTTTCAAGTATACATTCATCTGTTGATATTTGTTGTTGTAGCAAGAGACCACCATTTTGTTTGAAGAATTTTTCTTTGCACTTTCTGATTTTTCTCTTCTTCAGAAACTTGTATAACCAAAATCTAGTTGATAATAGCAGTAATACCATTCCAATGCCCAAGCATAATACTGAAAGTGTTAACACATGCAACGTAATTTAAGACAAGATGATCACACTGAATTGGGACTTCAATCATGTAGTTTTCCATGCCTAAGAATTTTGACTTTTATTGTTTATTTACTTATTACTCCCTTTTTCTTTTCTTTTTTTCTTTTTTCTTTTTTTAAACTGAGTCAAACGAACTGTAAATTAACCTAATCATTTTTGCATAACCATAAATTGGTCAATTTGAAAATCAAGATGTAAATAAAAATTATTCCCCAAAAAATTCGGCGTTTGATTTTCCCAAAAAAAATTTACTTGCTATCTAGAATAGGAAAAATTAGAAATTATGTTCAAGTTGTTTAATATGTGAAAGTTCAATTACAAAATTACCTGTTGTTAGTTTGCTATGGGAATGGGACACCTGCGGTACTAAAATACAACTAGTACCATTAGCATAATACCCATCGAGGTAGGAACAATCATAGAAACCCGGAGCATTGATGCAAGTTTTACTTGGGAAGCACGGATTATTATCGCATTCATTTATATCTGTCATCAGATCCAGCATCATAAAGAAACAACTTTTAGAATTTTATATTATACTAAACAATATAATTCATAAGATTTTAATCAAGTAGCTACGGATTGTAATTTTAAAACAAAACTAACCTTGGCATCCTGAATCGAGGTATGGATTGCCCATGTATCCCTCGTAGCACTTGCAGCGAGATCCTCCAAAACTGTCGTCCAAGTCAATGCAAAAGCTATTATTTCCCCCATGAAGATGTTGATATTTAGTTTTAATCATGTTAAGAATCGATAATCACAATCCAATGAATTAATAGAAACGAATTCATACCTGCGGAAGCCATTGTTGATATGAATAGTAGTTGTAATAGCAGCCAAGATCTTCCCCTCCTTGCTCCTCACAAAATATCAGCTATCAATGGGGCAAGCCAATAAAACATATGGAGAGGAGAGGGGACCTAACCTTTATATATAGGAAATAATTTGAGCCGTCCCATTACGACTAGAATTCTAATTAGGGTTTATTTCCGGCCCACATACTTTAAACTACCACATTAAAATTAATTACAACCCGTAAGGTGTAAAAGGCCCAATTGATCACTTAATAAATTTGGCCCAAACAAAAATATCATTATGAGCCATACATCTAATCCGTAAAATTTGCAATCCAATGTGAAGCCCACATATGGAATAATTAATTATTCCAACATTCTCCCACTTGGGCAAATATTTGATTGCCATAACAAAGTTTTAACACCCGGGTTAGACTACATAGGTGGCCACAAAAGTATAGCTCCAATGATGACACCTTACGTAACATGATCCGGTCCAACAAGAATATTAACACCGAACATGAAAGTCATTACACCAATTTAAGAGATGTAAGACCATTCCACAGCTACAAATGTCAACATCCTTATCGACATGGATCCCCATCCTCCAACCAATGTGGTAGTATGTGGTATGAACTTAGCACCAAATGAGATCAAAACTGTGCTAACTCATATCGGTCCTCATAATGCTTCGAATCAAAATGAAGCCACATGTCTCTAAAAGAGACTCATCTTATGTCTTTATACATCATATTTCAAGATGCCAATAATATAAAAAGACATAAGTCAAATGTATGCTTAAAAATAGTTCATGGATAAGGGAAAAATTATTTTATTATCAGAAGAGGCTGTACCCGAAAACATATGGGTTGCCTACGTACCCTGCAAGGGATCAAGCCCAAAACGTAGTTCTTTACATAAATAACTCCCACTAACCAAAAATATCAAATGTTTCCACAATACCCATATTAGTAACATGTGTCTTAAAGACTTTTGGAGCGAGTCCCTCAGTCAAGGGATCTGTAACCATCGCCTCTGTATTGAAATGCTCTATTTTCATTTGCCCTTCTTTGACTCTGTCTCTAATGACCAAATATTTGATGTCAATATGTTTTGATCCACCAGAACTTTTATTATTCTTTGAAAAGAATACTGCTGCACTGTTATCACAGTAGATGGTGATCGGTCTTGCGATGGAATCAACAACTTTCAAACCAGAGATGAAATTTCTTAACCAAACGGCTTGGACTGTAGCCCCATAACATGCCACAAATTTAGCTTGCATAGTAGAAGATGCCACTAGAGTCTGTTTAGCACTTTTCCAAGAAATGGCACCACTAGCTAATGTAAAAATGTTACTTGAGGTTGATTTCAAATCATCTTGACATCCAGCAAAATCAGAATCTGAATATCCTACCACCTCAAGATGATTCGTACGCTGGAATGTAAGCATATAACCTTCAGTTTTCTTTAAATATCTCATAACTTTCTTAGCTGCTTTCCAATGCTCTTGTCCTAGATTAGACTGAAATCTGCTAAGGACACTTACTGAATAGGCTATATCCGGTCTAGTGCAAACTTGACCATACATCAAGCTCCCCACAGCACTAGCATATGGGATCATCTTCATAGACTCCCTTTCCAACTTATTCCTTGGACATTGAGTTTTGTTAAACTTATCTCCTTTTATGATAGGTACATCACCAAGTGCACAATTCTACATATTAAACCTTTCTAGAACACGTCGTATATAAGCTTTCTGAGAAAGTCCCAATAAACCATAATTTCTATCACGATGTATTTCAATGCCAAGTACATAGGAAGCTTCTCCAAGATCTTTCATCTCAAAATTAGCAGACAACATTTTCTTTGTCTCATGAAGTAGCCCTAAGTTACTGCTGGCAAGTAGAATGTCATCAACATACAATACAAGGAAAATAAAATTTCTCCCACTTGTTTTAAGATAAATGCATTGATCAATAGTATTTTCGACAAAACCAAGAGATGTCACAACCTCATCAACTTTCAAATACCACTGTCGAGATGCTTGCTTGAGACCATATAAGGATTTGTTTAACTTACACACCAAGTTTTCTTTTCCTTTTACAACAAAACCTTCAGGTTGTTTCATATACACCATTTCAGAAAGATCTCCATTCAAAAATGTTGTCTTAACATCCATTTGATGAAGCTCCAAATTGTAGTGTGCCACAAGAGCCATGATAATTCGAAAAGAATCTTTCAACGAAACAGGGGAGAAGGTTTCAACATAATCAATGCCTTCTCGTTGAGTGAAACCTTTTGCAACCAATCTTGCTTTCTTTCGTTCAACATTTCCTTTTGAATCTAATTTACTTTTGAAAATCCATTTGTTATCTACAGCCTTAGCATCTGGAGGAAGTTCAACAAGATCCCAAACTTTATTCCTTTCCATGGAATTCATTTCATCTTCCATGGCAGCTATCCATTTATTTGCCTCAGGACTTGTCAATGCTTGATTATAAGTTACAGGATCAACAATATGCCCGATATTAAAATCGCTCTCCAATAAATATGTAACATAATCACTAGGCAATGTGGATCTTCTTTCCCTTTGTGATCTCCTAACTTGTGGCTCAGGAACCGATTCAATCGTTGTTTGAGGAATTGGAGATTCCTCCTGGTTCCTCGGTTCTTCATTAACAACTTCAATTGGTTGGGAACCAACTCTTTCCTGTATGACAGGAACTGGAACTACAACTTGATTAGGTTCAACAAGAATTTCTCTCAACGTGGAACTCCCACTATCTCCAAAATCGTTCTCTAGAAATTTAGCAGTAATGGACTCCACAATTCTAGTGCCGCGATTTGGACAGTAAAACTTATATCCCTTTGATCTATCCGAACACCCAATAAAGTAGCCAGGAGTTGATTTAGGGTCTAATTTCTTTTCAAATGGATTATAAATCCTAACCTCAGCTGGACATCCCCAAACTTTAAAGTGAGCCATACTTGGCTTACGTCCTATCCATAATTCAAAAGGTGTCTTTGCAACAGCTTTACTTGGAACTCTGTTCAAAATATACATAACTGTTTTCAAGGCTTCACCCCACAAATATTCAGGCAAATTTGTTCTACTCATCATACTTCTAACCATATCTTTTAAAGTTCGATTACGTCTTTCAGAAACACCATTCTGCTCAGGTGTCCCTGGCATGGTGTATTGGGGCACTATTCCACATTCTTGTAAAAATTTTACAAAATCACCCATATTTTGACCAGATTCATCATATTTCCCATAGTACTCACCACCTCGGTCTGATCTTACAACTTTGATATTTTTCTCACATTGTTTCTCTACTTCCAGTTTGAAAACTTCGAATTTTTCAAGTGCATGTGATTTGTCGTTAATCAAGTAAACATATCTATATCGTGAGAAATCATCAATGAAAGTTATGAAATATTTATTCCCACATATAGTGGAAAGCAAAGGTCCATTGATATCAGTGTGAATTAAGTCCAAAATTCCATTACTCCTAGTCGAATCCTTCCTCGTAGACTTAGTTAACTTTCCTCTTATACAATCTATACAGGTGTCAAGATCGGATAAGTCTAAGGAAGGAAGTATCTCATCTTTTATTAATCTTTCCATTCTATCCTTAGAAATATGACCCAATCGCTTATGCCACAACATAGAGGATGATTCACGAATTAAAGCTCTTTTCTTTGATATATTTGTAACACACGAGACATCACCAAAAGAAGCCAAAGATAATTTATATAAACCATCACATAAAATGCCATTCCCAATCAAACAAGAATCATAAAATAACTTAACCATTCCATTACCAAAATTAAATGTAAAACCACAAGCATCAAGTTTTGGTATAGAAATTAAATTCCGTCTCATCTGCGGTACATAAACTGTATTTTCCAAAATAAGATAAAAACTAGACTCTAAAGTTAACTTCACTACTCCTATGAATTCAACCTTCACTTGAAATCCATTTGCAACGCTCAAGCTTACTTCATTCTCACTTGGCCTCCGTTTGCTTATGAACCCCTGCAAGGAATTCGCAATATGAATACTAGCTCCCGAGTCTAACCACCAAGAATTCAAAGGCACATCTATTAAAGAGGACTCAAAACAAACTAAGGCCAAGGGAATACCTGGAGAACTCTTCTTCTTTTCCAACCAAGTCTTGAACTTAAAACGATCTTTCTGCCAGTGACCCTTCTTTTTACAGAACTTGCACTGATTATTTTTCTTTATAACTCCTTTGGGACCACTAAAATTTTTATTCTGCTGACTTCGATGGGACTTATTACCCTTACGAAACTTAGGTTTATGATTATGAGAAGGCCCCTTATTCTGTGATGGCTGAAAAGCTAATTGCACAGTTTCAACAGTTTCACGGCGCATCCTATACTCTTCTTGGGCACACTACTATGAGGTTATTCAAATTCCACTTATCCCGCTGAGCATTGTAAGCAACCTTAAGCTGATTAAACTTACTAGGAAGGCTATTCAAAACATGATAGACTAGGAAAGGCTCCACAATGGAAATGTCAAGAGCCTTTAGCTTAGATGATATATTTATCATTTTCATGACATGCTCCCTAACACCATTTGTGCCATCATATCTCATGCTCATCAATTTATCCATCAGATCCCCAGTTTCGGCTTTATCAGACTCAACAAATTTTTCTCGTATGTCATCCATAAAACTTTTGGCATTTTCATTATCAGGGATGGCACCTAGAATAGAATCAGATATTGATCGCTTAATGATTTTCAAACAGAGTTTGTTAGCCCTTTCCCACTTTTCATGCTCGGCTACATATTCAACAATACTCTTATCTGTGGGTTTTTCAAGCTTTTTCTCCATTGCAAAATCCAAGCCCAAAAGACCAAGTGCTATTTCTACGTCTCGTTTCCATCTCACATAGTTATTGCTAGTCAAAGTTTCAATAGCAGACAATTGATTCGAAAGAGATGATGCATTATAAACTGTGGAAACATAAAATATTACTCTTAATATCATCCAAACTTAATGCATGCAATCAAATGGATGATGAAATGTTCAACTAATTAATATGGGCTATTAATTAGATAATCCGTAATTTAAATCGAAACATATAAATTTTTATTACGGTAAGAGCCTAGATGCATCATCATAAGGTCACCTTTGGGTCGACAATACAACATGCTATAAGGTACACTTAAAATACATTATGTAGTTAGTTAACAAAATTACATTGATTTTCGAAATTCCAACATCTTTGAGCAGAAGGAAATTTTTAAACCAAATAAGCTCGTTAACTGCCTTATGTCATTTCCAAAAATATCACATATAACCTCAAAATATTTCTCTCATAGTGGGTAAGCAAGAATCGTCTCAATGCTCATGAAAAATTCAATCACAAAACAGTAATTGTGTAACAAATTATAATTGTCAATTGATGAAAGGTATAAATTCATATGTGATTGAGAAACGAAATTTGCAACAAAATTTCAAAATTTTAGTATACATAAAAAATGAAATTTAAGCAAACAAATAATGGCAACATCTAATTGCATAAACATTTTAATGAAATAATACAAAGGCCGTCAATTAATTTTATTATTTATTCAATATATAAGTTTAATCGGGTCAAGTTTAAATAAAATTTTGAATTGGTCAAAATTGAAATATTGGAGTAAGGACTTTTAAATACAATTTCAAAATTCAAAATTTAATCACCTTTTGAAATTTGCACTCTGACCCTATGTTTGAAATAAAAACTAGGTCCTCCAGTTTCTTAAATTACAAGCAGGCCCTTCTCTTATTAATTACAAACTTAACCCACAATCTGTAATTGCAAACAGGGGCTAGGAACTTAGCAATTTACAATAGGAGCCCCCGTCTACATCTCTCCCAAAACGACAGAAACTGATTTTTTTTTTTTTTTTGGATTTAACATTCATTGTTATTTTTATGGTTTACTTGCAAAATAATCATAATAAAGCTTCAAACCTCAAAGTGGCGTAGCATTTGAGACCCCAACCCATATTCGACAATTGTGCCAAAAGAAAAGTCCCTAGTTGTTTAAATTTCAGATTTTCCCAAACCACGAGGATGGTAAATTACAGTGAAACCAGATTTGAATTTTTCACACATTAAACAAAAATTTAAGGCTTTAAGAGCTTCTAAAAAGTGGTAGAATCAACAGAAGCAGGTCTACATCATCATTCATGACAAAACCCAAAATCGCAATCAAGGCCTAGAAAAATGCACAGAAACAGCTGAGAGTTTTAGAAACCATTGAATATGGGAAAGCATTCATTGTCCATCCATTGTATATATATAAAAGGAGGAGAGAGGGAAAGCATTTATTGTTCCTACCTTTATTGTTTCAGCGGATTACTCCACCATGTGAAGGAAATACGAATTAATTCAATGGCACATATAATTTTAATGTATGCACAGAAGACGTTTTTCAAAGTGAGATAAGAAAAAAAATTCATGAAGGATTTCGATCTTAACATGCTGCTCTGATACCAATTGTTGATATTTAGTTTTAATCATGTTAAGAATCGATAATCACAATCCAATGAATTAATAAAAATGAATTCATACCTGCGGAAGCCATTGTTGATATGAATAGTAGTTGTAATAGCAGCCCAAATCTTCCCCTCCTTGCTCCTCACAAAATATCAGCTATCAATGGGGCAAGCCAATAAAACATATGGAGAGAAGAGGGGACCTAGCCTTTATATATAGGAAATAATTTGAGGCGTCCCATTACGACTAGAATTCTAATTAGGGTTTATTTCCAGCCCACATACTTTAAACTACCACATAAAATTAATTACAACCCGTAAGGTGTAAAAGGCCCAATTGATCACTTAATAAATTTGGTCCAAACACAAATATCATTATGAGCCATACATCTAAACCGTAAAATTTGCAATCCAATGTAAAGCCCATATATGGAATAATTAATTATTCCAACAGAAGAATCAAGGGATTTCTGTGTGGTGCAATTACTGTCAATAATTCTCCAATCTAACACTAATCGCTTATCCACGAACACTTTACTGTTCTGGAATGTTTCTAGAGCATTGAGATTAGATAAACGGTAAGTGAAATCAAGACCGTCCATCATTCCAATAAACGCTAGGCTGCACCGGTAAATTTGTTTTCCAACCAAATACTATGCGCATCCATTAATTCAACTTTCAGATAATCGCATTTGGATATGAGGGCACGGAAATAGCCATAAATGTCCGCACATGACCTAGTACTAATACTACCATAATAGGTTTCAATGTTGCTTGGGGTACAATGTGACATAAAAGCAACACTGTTGTTGGTGTAACTTTTATTTGATTCTACCGTAGCCAAGTCATCACAACCAACGACCATGATCTGATTTGAGTCTCAAAAGGTGTAAGGAGAATATGAGAAATCCATATGTATATCGGTCTTGTTAGGATATTGTTCCATGCCATAGCAGGCCATTACCAGTTGTAGCGTCGAGTTCTTAACATAAATTTGGGTTCCTGAGATATTCACGACCTCAAATTGATAAGTGATATGGATGGGCTCGACCTCATAAGTGCGAAACTCAATCTCAAGGTAAGGTTTTGGAGGGTTGGAAGAATTAAGGCGATGATTTCAAAGTTCCAATCCATAGATCAATTTGGCCCAATGCCAAACGGGTATGGAATTTCTACGTTTCCACATCTGCTTGGGCAGTCAGCTAGTATATGGAAGGGGGTAGCAGTGGCGTTTGACAACAGTGAAAGCAAGAAGAATATATGGAGCAAAAGAGAGTGCATATTAATAATGTTTTTCTTTGCAATTTGGATGTTCAGATAGATTAGGCAAGGCTAATCTATAAATAGACAAAACCTCTATTAATATACAAATATATTTTGGTTTCATTTTTCTTAAGAATGTTCTGATACTATATTGAGCCCATGCACGGTACATATTAGTTAAAATTTAATTTTTATAAATTCATATTCAATCACTCATTCTTCCAATAAAGTAATTATGCAAGTGAATCCATAATTTTTTCCCCTTAACTTTTCAACCGGACATCCTTTTAAAAAAAAACACTTTTTAACAAACTCTATTCTCTTAAAAATTACATCAAGCAAGTCCTAAACTAGTTTGTATACTATTATAATGACTTTTTGATGGTGTACTCCTAAATAATGTGGCTAACTATATTATGATTTTATGAAATGTTCTTATGCAAGAGCAGTCAAATCAATGCATTTCATTTCCATAAAGGTGTAGACAAAAACATCAATATCATTTTTAATAATTTTCTTTACTACGAAGATTCCCTCTCACTTGCAAATGATAATCGGTCTTTGACGTATATAATTGGACAAACGTGACCTTACATGTCTACGGTCTACTAGTGAATAACATGTTCAAGTATTAAATTCATATTTCTTTTTTACCTAAAAAATTAAACTCAATGTGACTCTTCAATTGCTCGTTCAACTCATTTTTTTATCAAATGTCTTATGTATAAAAAAATTTTAAATTAAGAACGATGAGGCTTGAAATCAAAATAATTGTGTTCAAAATGTACTATTTGACTAAAATTTTAATCTATAAGAATTTATGAAACTTATTAAATTATAATTTGTATTTAATGATATAGACGATGAATATCCAGCTGTTACGCAAGTGTGACTTGGCTTCTGACCAAGTCAATGCAATTAAGTTATATAAAATTCTTCCAAAGGCTTTCTGTTCTATGATATAGACATGCAGTGAACAATCACACAACAAATTATGTGCTTCAATAAGATATATACGAGAAATACTATTTTAATTTCAACTACGTCGAAACTAATATATATTAGATTCTTGGGTGTAGCTAGACAAGAATTCAATTTCCTTCTACTCATGGACCGTGTGAAAGCTAATTGGATCGGCACGACACAACTCTCTCACAAAGCATGCCCCTTGATGCATGTCTTTCCAAGTCTCATCTCTATATTCACACATGGTGGTGTCGGTGAGGGATTAAATTTGCCATAGATGGGCTATGGAAAAACATAAGTTTGTTCTTAGGATGATGGGGATGATAATTAAGAGTCGGCAAAGTGTAATACTAACTTATGGTGGCACGTATTATGAACATGGCACATGGGATATAAAGTTAACATATTTTCACTCTTAAAATCATGCCGGTAAGTTTTTCAAAGAATACTGTCTAGGCTAAAAGTTAGGCTGTATGATCTACTCAGCACCATTGCTTAACTTATGCAAAGCGATGATTACATGATATTTGAACTAATTTGTTGATTATTTTATTTCTAGACTTACAATTAATTTATTCATCAATTAATTCAAGTGTTATCTCACTATTACTTAACATAATCTAAGTAACAATGTGTAAGTAATTCATGGATTAATATATGCGAAACCAAATATCAATATCAGTTTGAATAATTTTCTTTTCTATGAAGATTCCCACTCACTTGCAAATGATTATATGTCATTAATGTATATAATTGGGCAAACAATGACCTTATGTGCCTTTGGTCTACCAGTGAATAACACGTTCAAGTATATTAAATCCATATTTTTTGGAAAGAAAAATTTATCTAAAAATTTAAATTCAACGCGACTCAATTGCACGTTCAACTCATTTTTTATCAAATAACTGATGTATAAAGTTTCATAAGTTAAAAACAACGAGACTTGAAATCAAAATATTTTTTGTATTCTAATATAATATTTAAAAATTTTAATCTATCACGAATTTATGAAACTTAAAAATTATAATTCGTATTCGATGATATAGACAGCAAAGACCCAGCTTGGGCTTCACGCCAAGTCAATGCAATTAATTATTACAAAATTTTTCCAAAGACTTTCTATTCTCTGATATAGACAAATGTTGTAAACAATTGTGCAACAGTTTAATTCATGCGACTTGACGCATGCTGTTTCAAGTCTCAAATTTATATTCATACATGGTATTATTGGCAAGGGATTAGATTTGTCGTGGGCTATGGACAATCATAAGTTTGTTCTTTGAAGGATAGTGATGGTAATTAAGACAAGTTGGCAAAGTATAATACTAACTCATGGTGTCATGTATTATATATATGGCACACGGGATATAAAGTTGTCATTTTTCCCCCTTAGAATCATACTGGTAAGTTCTTCAAATTGCACTATCTAGGCGAAAGGTTAGTTTGTATGATCTATTGTGCACCATTGCTTAACTTTATGCTAAGCAATGATGACATCACATTTGAACTAATTGGTGAATTATTTAATTTCTAGAGTTACGATTAAATTATTAATCAATTAATTGATGTATTAAATCACTATTAGTTGAATCATGATCCAAGTACATAATTTTTTATCAAGAAAACCTTACAGACAACATATAGACTAACAACATCTGAAAGGCATTCGTTCATCTCTTTGGACAATTCCAAAGTCAACAAGGTCCTCCCTGTCCTTTTTAAACTGAAAATTAGAGCTCGGTAGATGTGAATTGATGGATGGATCCTCTTCCATTTCATCTCTTCAAATATTTTCAATGCTTCCTCAACTTTTACTAACTTGCCTAAGCTCTCAATCAAAGTTTGTAAGTTCGCAAATCCAGTTGAACTCCTCTCTCACTCATTTCTTTGAAATATATTAAGCACAAATCAAATCTAACTACCTTCTACAAGCTGGTTCATAAGGTGTTGTATGTTACAATATTTGGAACAAGATTAATCTTTTCCATAGCAGCAAAATCATGTAGCATTTCATCTACTTTTCCAAGCCAACCCAAAATTCCCAAAATGGTATTATATGTATCCAAGTCTTGTTTACATTCCTAACTTTTCATATGATCAAATGCGAAAGTGCTTTGTCAACATGTCTGCATTTATCAAAGGCAAAGATAAATCTGTTCAGAACTATTTCATTTCAACGGAACACCATTTCTGAGATTTCTCCGATAAATTTCAGTAATATGATAGGATCATTGAGCTTCACAAACATTCTAGCAAGGATAAGATATGAAGTTAAACTTATTGAGTCCCAAAACACCAAAAAGTCCTTGAAAATTTGGAAGACCAGGTCAATATCATTTTTTTCACCTGCAACATCCAGAAGGCGCTCATATGTGCAAGGGTCAAAGAATATGTGCTTCTTACATAACGAATGCATTAGCCCAGCAGTAGTTAGAAGATCTCCAGCAGCACTGAGTTTGTTAACTTAAGTGGTATAGATTTCTTCTCTATAAATGGAAGAGTCCTTGATAATAGCATAGATTTCATTCAAAATTTCATCATTGCTTTCTTGAAGAAGAGATGCTTATGTTGTTACTGATTATGAATTGCCAACTGAATTACTAAATATAACAAAGAATGCCAAAATCCAAAAGATTCTGATCGAAATGGATTTAACATAACCCTATTTTAGAAAGATGGCCGCAATGAGATCAAAATGACACATTCATATACTTTGCAAGAAGTAAGCAAACTTACTTCCAAAGACGTTCAATTGAGTCAAAAATCACCAAAAGATTAATAAATTTCAAAGATTATTTGACTAACTACATAATATTTAATGCCATGATTTCTGAAAATTGAAAAAGATAAACCATATGTTCATTATGAAAGTTGTTGTATCAGCAGTAATAAATATTCAATTTGTGGTACAAAGCTTACATTGGCATAGTCGTATATCTTCTAAAGCAATGCAACTGGGCCAAAGCAAAAATCACAATCCTATTCCACTTACACACCACTACAAAATTGGGGATACGAAGTTAGTTCAATTGCAATGCCAAAAAGAAATTCTGAACGGAGCAGGTATCAAAAACTACAAGATGCCTAACTAACTGGTTTGCAGTGACATCCGAAATCTGGTTTATCCACACTCAGTCACTTTGACAAAAAAATATGTCCACCAAAACTCATAGAGCACAGCACAGACAGAAAGGAACGAATATCATATCAAATTAAGTTCATAGTCCAATAGCCTTTCCTCACATTTTTCACTTGATTTTTGTATGGATTAGTCTATATTTCATTACATTGTTCTGATACCCAAATTAAGATGAGATACAAACATTGTCGGACATATTACACTGGCACTAATTCACTGCCAATTTACCAATTTTTTACCTATGATCTAGAAATGCAATTATTTGTTGTTACTACAGAACGCATGGTTATCATATCAAATGATACAACTACATTTGGAAAGCTTAATAACCAGTAAGTATTGAAAAAGAAACACCAAATCACTTAGGGGATTGTATTTAATTGAGACTTTTAATGACTTTTTGAGATTTAAAAAGTTTAAGGGTATTCAATTAAGACTTTTTGAGACTCTCCAAAAGTCACGATGTATGCAATTGAAACTTTTATAGACTTTTAAGAAGTCTCTAAAAGTCACGGTGTATTCAATTGAAATTTTCATTGACTTTTAAAAAGTTTTTAAAAGTTATGATGTATTCAATTAAAACTTTTTAGAAGTCTCTATAAGTCTTTGAGTATTCAAATTTTAATGACTTTTAGAGACTTTTATAAAAAATTTTGAAGTACTAACTTTTAAGCAGAAAGTACTCTAAAATATAAAATTTTATACGAAAAATTTATAATTAAATTTAAATATATTGATTTTTATTTATTTTTAAAAGTATACTATACTAATAATATTGAATTATATTTATGTATAATTTTTATTATTTATTTAATTAAGGTCTTCAATTTATATTTTTTTTTCAAATTTTTATTATTTTATGGGAAGAAGGGAAAGGATGGAAAATTGTGGGTACCAACACCTCATATACAAAAATTTCACACCATTGTGCTAGATGTACGTGAATTTTATTTCAAATGAAAGTTTTCAAAAGCCTTTTGAATTCCACAAAAGTTTATAAAAATTTTAAAATGAAAGTTCATAAAAGTCTACAAGAGACTTCCACTAATTCAAAAGTTGAAAAGGAAAATTAAAAAAATAAAATAAAAATTAGAACTTACTATTGCATGGTAATTTCTGCCCACATGTGAAGCGGTGGTGGAGCCCCAAATCCCTTTCACATACATCCACAAACTAACGCCGTAATTAGGGATATTGAGGATATTCGAACAATGATAATAACGTTATATCGAATTGTAATTGCTCAGATTAGTCTAGAATTTTGAAGTAATGGAAGATAGCATTTTGGTGGGACTCGTTCAATTTTATGGTGCTGGGCTTCACCAATAAGTGGGGTTTTTTATTAGTTTAAGGGGAACTTAGGCCCACTACTGCAAAAAATGAACAAATTAGATAAACATACTTAAAACAAATAAAAACCTTTAATAACTGTAATTAATACGTCCTAAAATCGTCCCAAAATTTCCAAAACCAATTGATTACAAAGAGAAATCCCTAACCGTCATAAAACTCACGATTCACCCAAGAGAAGAAGCAGTAGCAGCGTCACCCATCCAAAGAAGAAGGCAATTCATTCACTCATTAAAGGCTCCACTCACGTGACACCACTGATTATAGACTCGAATCGTGACTGAAGAAAGTGAATCGAATGGGATGAAGAGAAAATCAAGTTTTGTTGGATCACATGATGCCACTGGTGGATGAAAGTTGGCATATAAAAATTCGAAATGGCGAGGGATTATGGCTTCTCTAGACTACAAGGTCTTTTGGTGCTGTGCAAGATTGTTTTCCCAATCATTTTGAACCTGCTGACTTTATTGTGTGTTCCTTGTGTTAGAGGCGTGTTTTATGTTATTTGGGTACCCGATAGCGGTGAACTCAGCTGTATATCAATTTGCCTAGTTGGGATACCTTAGCTTTAGTCTGTTGTTCATCAAAGCCAGGTGGTTCCATGTTGGTTTGCCAACCTCCACAACTCTATACATGATGATAGGTATTTGATTGGTCGTCGACTTCACAATTATAGGGAGAACTTAGACGAGAAGCAAATTGATTTTTGCTTTGTTCTAGAGGCTCAAAGTTCAAACGTAAGTGATATTTGCACGATTAAGCAAAATCGGGAAGTTGCATATGTGGGGATGATGCAGAGACATCTTGTTCGCTTGGACGCCTAAACTACTTCTGTACTATGTGAGTTATTGAATGAAACATTATGATACCATGTTCTTAGGTGTTATGGCCTTTGAGTTTTGTGGATATAACTATTTAGAGATTCTTTATGTAGTAGAAATTAGTGAGATATGAATTGTAGATAGCTTATTTATTTTAAATATAACCAAGATAATTGCAGATTATGTTAACACGCATCAGCTTAGAGTAAAAAGATGGGTATTTTGCAGTGAGCCCGAATAAGACTACATTTTGCCAATTCTCATGCATTATAGTGCTGTATATTATTTGTTGAACTATTATAAATGTTATCTTTCGTTTGTTTAATTTCGTCACTTCTTTGAACTTTTGTCACTTTGAACTTACAGGATATTGTGTTTCTAAAATAAAGTTATATCTTATGTTTAATTTTACTTTTTGAGTGTTTGTCACATTTTTTTTGAGTTTGTATCACTTTTTTTGAATTCTGTAACTTTTTTTAAATTTGTGTCACTTTTTGAATCCATCATTTTTTTTTAAATTTCAGCCATTATTTTTTAAATTTTTGTCACTTTTTTGTTAAAACAACAATATTTTAACGGTTGTACTAGTGGTACATCGAGGTGTACACGCCACTCACATGGACGAGGAACCCATTCGAATAAAATATCCTTTCTTTCACATGGATTCCATACCCATGTGAGTGGGTTGTACACCATTCGGTACACCCCATTATGTACAACTAGACAAATTCATATATTTTTTTTTTTTACAAGGTGTCCGGGCTTGCGTCCGACTAGATCCTTGTCCCTGAACCTCCGGCCCCTCAGCTGCTCAGGGAGGTAAATCGCAGGATGTGCCCTTGTTGGCTCCCAGGTTCCCACAACTCATTTGGACTCCTTCCGCAAAGAGAAGACAAATTCATATTTTAATTTGATTTTAGATGGATGGCTACGTCAATTATGTCATTTGGACGGAGGGAAACAAAGAAATGACAACTAGAAAACGATGATCGTTATTTGTATTAATGAAGTTAAACTTATTAACTTTAGCAACTAATGATTATGAGAAACGTATATCATTTATTAATTGTCCATTCATCAAACTATATTGACGAAATTGAACATAGGTACTAAATAAAGCGTAATTAGTTTAATTGAAATAAAATCAAAGTATAATTACGATGAAATCAAATTAAAGTATAATTACTTGATTGTTAAGCCCTTATTTGACTCCATTATTTTTAAAATACATTTTTTCTCACTTTTTCCAACCACATATTCTTAAATAAAAAAATTACACGCAAATTAAAAACTTTTATTTATTTTTTAACTACATATTTTCTATCAATCTATTATTTCAAATGCATTATTTAACTTAAAAAGGGACTCAAACAGACGCTAAGTGAAAATTTGGTCCTTGTTTGTCACCCTTTAATAAATTAAATTGTTTATTATAGTGACATTCTCTACCACACATTCACACAATAAAATATTCACACACAAACCAATAAAGTTTCTTTAAATTTCAATCACACATTCTTCAAAAAATACTATTCAAAACTTTATATTTTCTCCAATAATGGGATAAATAAGCTCTTAGTTCAAGTCAATTAGTCAAGAGGGTCGAGTGGATGGCGTCACAAATTTAGTTAACTCACATTTTGATGTTTGAATAAATAAGAATTTTAATAAATCAAGTAATATCTCACATATAGCCCCCCGTTTGGCCTCCATTATTTTCCATTACATTGCATTCAATTTTTCTCTCTCCTATTTTTTTCTACACAATCTTCCATGAAATAATATTACACGTAAATCAAAAAAATTTCCTTCTTTTTCGACTACTTATTTATCAAAAAAATAATATTCCACCCATTTTTATTTCTACAAAATGGGGGTCAAATGGGGACATATTTTGTGCTTACAATTTAATTTATAAATATAAACTGAGAAGGGCTGCTTCCTACTTATCTTAGGGATCACAGAAATAATCCTTGTTCAATAGTATTTTGGATTCAAATTGGAAAGCTTAAGAATAAAATGAAATATTAGGAAATGAAAAACTAATGTTACTGCTTCAAACAACTTTCTACTACTGTAACGTAAAACCAAGGCCGGCATGGGCTCCTACTCTTCGAACTTTCTCCGCTTGCTTTCTTATACAAAACGCCTGACCCACCACGTCAATCAAGGCCGCCATCACCAAGCTCTTGTCCTCTTTCAAGAAATCCACTCTTCTTTATCTCATTCCTTAGACCCTTTCATTTTCCCTCTCGCCCTCAAGTCCTGTGCATTCCTCCACTGCCCGCTTCTTGGCGCGTCCATCCACTCCCTTACTCTGAAATCCTCTTTCATTACAAATCCATTTGTTGCCTGCGGTCTTGTCGACATGTATGGAAAATGCGTCTCCATTTCCTCTGCTCGCCAACTGTTTGATGAAATGTGTGTAAGAAACGTTGTTGTGTGGAACTCCATGATTTCGCTGTACACGCATTCTAAGAATATGCAGAATGCCTTGCAGTTGTTCGAGGCGATGGATGAATTGCCTAATGCGTCGACTTTTAATACGATTATCATGGGTTGGTTGGAAATAGAGGGGAAGTTGTTTGACGCGCTGGCTTTCTATAGAAAAATGTGGGAGATGAGTTTGAAGCCGAACTTAATTACACTGCTTGCTTTATTACGTGCTTGTGTGGGGATTGCAGCATTGGATTTGATTAAAGAGATCCATGGCTATTCAATAAGGAATGATGTTGATGCACAGCCGCATTTTAGGAGTGGCCTAGTGGAAGCCTATGGGCGATGTGGGTGTCTTGATAAAGCACATCTTGTGTTTGAGAGCATCGGCGAAAAAGACGTGGTTGCCTGGAGCAGCCTCATATCTGCCTACGCACTGCATGGGATGGCCAATAAGGCACTCGAGATATTTGAACAAATGGCAATGTCAAACGTAAAGCCCGATGAGATCACTTTTCTTGGAGTACTGAAGGCATGTAGTCATTCGGGATTGGCTAACGAATCACGTATGCACTTTTCTCGAATGCATAGTTATTATGGCATAGAACCAAATGGGGATCACTATGCTTGTCTAGTGGATGTTTTGAGTAGAGCTGGGAGACTATACGAAGCATACGAAGTTTTAAAAGGGACGAAAATAAAAGCAACTGCAAAAGCCTGGGGAGCGCTTCTTGGAGCTTGTCGAACTTATGGGGAAGTGGAACTAGCAGAAGTAGCTGGTAGGGCTTTATTTGAAATAGAACCAGAGAATCCAGCTAATTATGTACTGCTGGCACGAATTTATGCTAGCAAGGAGAAATATGAGGAAGCTGAAAAGGTTACAAGAGAAATGAAGGAGAGAGGGGTGAAGGCGGTACCTGGTAGTAGCTGGGTTATCTAACAAAGTTGATGAATTAAGTGATTCAGTGAAGAAACATGAGATTGAATAGAAAAGACTAGCACATGGCAGTTGAACTCTGAGGGAATTATAAATATTACAATCGTGCAAGCAGGTCGTCTGCATTTTACCTGAGAACGAAATATCAATGATTCAGGTAGCTGCGAAGAAAGAGCAATGGGCAATGTTTCGTCTGCCATATTGTTGTAACTGATTAAAAGCATGCTTTCCTTGAACAGAGAGAGAGATCCATCCATATATCCTATCCGGTTTAGGTTTTTAAAAATGAATCGATTGCTTTCTACATTTAATTCAAAGAACTGTGCTTAGCCTCCCTCCTCATGAAATGGCTCCACTGTAATTTATGGCAGAATCCAGTAGCTGGGAAGGGGCCTAGAAGCGCCTACTACTTGCAAAATTTTGAAAACATTAATAAAAATTGAGCACTTGTTTGATTTTCATTATTTGCAAAATATATTTTTTTCTCTTCTTTTCAATCGCAAATTTTCTAATGAAATAATATTACACGTAAATTTAAAACTTTTCCTTACCTTTACACATTCACTATCAATTTATTATTCTAAAATACATTCTTAGCTAAAAAAGGAACTCAAATAGACTCTGAATCTATAAATTTTTGTAATCAGTCAATGAAGGCCATAATAGAACAAGATGCTAATTATTCTAAATTGAAATGAAAATTTTCAGGATGTCCTATTATAGTTTCTCATATTTTCATTTTGAGTTTAGAACAAACTATCAGCATGAAGCAACTGAAAACGACTTGTTTGTATACAAGAAATATTATTTACAAAAATTTTCTAGTAATAATGCTTAAATAGAACAATTAATTAAAATTTACTTGTTAAGAAAAATTATATCTTTTGTCAATTACGATTGAGATCTGCTTGTTTCTTAAAACAAAAACAAAATCAAAAATCGCCTGAGCAATTTTATGTACTTCCCAAATATATGAGTACTAAATTACTAATTATCCATAATTAAGTGTAGCAAATAAACATAACTCTTACTTAGCATGGAAAAATGAATTTTAAAATAGTAGATTGATGGAAAATGTGTATATGAAAAATAAGGAAAAGTTTTTTATTTACGTGTAGTATTGCTTTAAAAAAGAATGTGTAGTTAAAAAATATATAGAGAAAAATGTAGAATCAAACGGAGCCTAAGGGAGTGTATTCAATCGAGACTTTTAACGACTTTTTAGGATTTAAAAAGTCTAGAGGTATTCAATTGAGATTTTTTGAGACTCTCTAAAAGTCACGGTGTATTAAATTGAGACTTTTATAAATTTTACGATGTATTCAATTAAAATTATTTAGAAGTCCCTATAAGTCTTGGAATATTCAAAGTTTAATGATTTTCAGAGACTTTTATAAAAGTCTCTAGAGTACTAACTTTTAAGTAGAAAGTATTCATATAATATCTTAAAATTTGTCTCTTATTAACACGGGATTTTTGTAGACTTTCACAAAAAAAAAAAAAAAAAAGTTTTTTTTTAAAATAAAAAAAAAAAAAAAAAAAAAAAAAAAGTTTCAGTCTTTCTTTAATTTAACATTCCATGGACATGTATGATTAAAATTATTTTTTTCTATTGATTATATTATATTTATCTTTCTTTTCTTCTCTTAATATTTATCTTTATTTTCTATGAAAAAAATAAATTGTATTATTGTAATTTTTTTTCTTTTTTCATTCATTTTTTTTATGAAAAATATCTATTTTTTTATTAAATTATAAAATTTTATATTAAAAAATTATAATTAAATTTAAATATATTGATTTTTAAAAGTATATTACTAATAATACGAATTTTATATATATAATTTTGATTAGTATTTATTTAATTAAGGTCTTAAGTTTTCATTTTTTAATTTTTTTTAATTAAATGGAAAGAAGCCTTGAAAAAGGGGAATTATAGGAACTAACATTTCGTGAGAATTTTACATAAAATTCAGGTGACTTCTATTTCAAATGAAAGTCTTCAAAAATTTTAAAATGAAAATCAATAACAGATCTATAAAAGATCCACAAAAATCATCACTTAAAAAAAATCTATAAAAATTTTCAAAATTTCAATTGTATGTGCCCCTTGAATTCATATGAGCCGGGCTTTTCAGGGTTTCTGAAATCCCTTCACAAAATCTCAGCCCCCAAACCCATCTTCATCAAGCCTTGAATTCCCGTCTCTTCAGTAATAATCTCAAAAATTTCATCCAATTATGTGATTTTGCGTGCTTCTCTGCGGCTTAAATTTACGCGTACAAATTGTAATTTGCACGTAGCCTCCCGGGCTCTTCTGAGATTTTACAAGTGAAATTGAAGCCCCAAAGCTCGTGCTCGAATGACGCCGTTTAGTGTTGCAGATTTGT
>NW_019231681.1:0-2829 GCF_002742605.1 Olea europaea var. sylvestris
TTGAGCACGCATCTGATCCTCATTCTCCCACGTAGCCTCTTCTACTGTCTGATTCTGCCAAAGTACTTTAACAAGTGAAACTGTCTGGTTTCGTTGAGTTTGCACTTTCTTGTCTAAGATTTTCACGGGCTCTACTAAAAAAGTCAAATTTTCCTTCAACTGAATTGGCTGAGACTCCAGAATATGAGAAGGATCAGCAATGTATTTGCGAAGCATGGAAACATGAAAAACATCATGGATTCGAGATAATTCAGTTGGCAGATTTAATCGATATGCTACTGGGTCAATCCGTTCAATAATTTCATATGGTCCAATATATCGTGGACTCAACTTTTCTCGCTTACCAAATCTCAATACCCCTTTCCAAGGAGATAATTTAAGAAAAACTTTATCTCCTATTGCAAATTCAAGATCTTTTCTACGCCTATCCGCATAACTTTTCTGTCTATTCTGAGCTGTTTTCAACGTTTCGTTGATCAAATTCACATTTTCGGAAGTCATTTGAACCAATTCAGGGCCTATTAACTTCCTCTTACCAGCTTCATCCCAACAAACTGGTGTTCTGCACTTTCGGCCATATAAAGTTTCAAAAGGAGCCATTTCTATACTGGAGTGGTAGCTGTTATTGTAAGCAAATTCCATCAATGACAAATGTGAATCCCAGCTACTTTTGAACTCTAACACACATGCCCTCAACATATCTTCAAGAGTCTGTATGGTCCTCTTTGACTGGCCATCTGTCTAAGGATGAAAAGTTGTACTGAAATGTAGTTTAGTACCCATGGCTTCTTGTAAACTGGGCCAAAATTTTGATGTAAAACGAGGGTCTCTGTCAGACACAATAGATAATGGAGTACCATATGAGCTCACTATCTCATCCACATACAACTTTGCCAACTTATTTAAAGTATAAGTGGCTTTGATCGGCAAGAACTTGGCAATTTTGGTCAAACGATCTACAATCACCCAAACTCCATCATAACCATTTTGAGTACGAGGAAGACCAAATAAAAAGTCCATAGTAATGTGTTCCCATTTCCACTCTGGAATAGGCAAGGGCTGTAAAATCCTGCTATTTTCTGACGAACTGGCTTTATCTGCTGACATATAAGGCATTTGGATACAAAATCTGCTATCTCTCTCTTCATACCAAGCCACCAATAATGATTTTTCAATGTATGATACATTTTAATACTACCTGGATGCATAGCATAAGCAGAACTGTGTGCCTCTTCTAAAATCTCTTTCTTCAATTCTGTAATATCTGGAATACATAATCTATTACCCATAGCCAACGCCCCATTATCTCTAATCACATAATCCATTCTTAACCCAGTACTAACTTCTGCTTTCAATATTCTCAATGTCTGTTCTTGAGATTGAGCTTCTCTAACCTTATCAATCAAAGTAGGCCTCACCTAAAAATGAGCTAATACAGCACCTGAAGTAGTAGCTGACAAATGAGCATGCAATTTCTTGAATTCACAAATCAAAGTAGCATAAATTGCACTAGTTGAAGAGGAAGAACTAGTCTTTCTACTGAGAGCATCTGCAACTACATTAGCTTTCCCTGGATGGTAATCAATTTTACAATCATAATCCTTAATCAACTCCAACCATCTTCTCTGCCTCAGATTCAGTTCCTTCTGATCAAAAATATACTTCAAACTTTTGTGATCAGTAAATATTTGATATTTCTCACCATAAAGATAATGCCTCCAAATCTTCAATGCCAATACTATTGCAGCTAACTCCAAATCATGAGTTGGGTAATTTGACTCATGCTTCTTCAATTGTCTTGAAACATAAGCTACAACTTTCCCATTTTGCATTAAAACACAACCCAATCCTTGACGTGAAGTATCACTATAAATCACAAACTCTTCACCCGGAGATGGAAGAGTAAGTATAGGAGCAGAAGTCAACCTTTTCTTCAACTCTAGAAAACTCTTTTCACATTCCTTATTCCACACAAATTTCGTGTTCTTCCGAGTCAAACTAGTCAAAGGAAGGGCAATTTTGGAAAAATTTTCTACAAATCGACGATACTAACCTGCTAGCCCAAGGAAACTCCGTACCTCTGTAACATTAGTAGGGCGTTCCCATTTGTTACTGCTTCAATTTTCTGAGGATCTACATAAATACCTTCAGCTGAGATAACATGACCCAAAAATACAACTTTATCCAGTAAAATTCACATTTGTTGAATTTAGCATACAACTGCTTATCTAGCAAAGTCTGCAAAATAATCCTCAAAAGCTCAGCATGCTCATCTCTACTGCGAGAATAAACTAAGATATCATCAATAAAAACAATCACAAACTTATCTAAATATGGGTGAAGCGCCCTATTCATAAATCCATAAATGCAGCTGGGGCATTTGTTAATCCAAATGGCATCACCAAAAATTCATAATGACCATACCGAGACCGAAAAGCAGTTTTTGGTACATCAACATCTCTAATTCTGAGCTAATGATAACCTGAACGTAAATCAATTTTTGAAAATACCGAGGCACCTCTAAGTTGCTCAAACAAATCATCAATGCGAGGCAATGGATACTTGTTGCGGACTGTCACTTTATTCAACTGTCTGTAGTCAATACACAATCTCATTGTGCCATCTTTCTTCTTAACAAATAAGACTGGAGCTCCCCATACACTGGGTCTAATGAAACCATTATCAACTAAATTCTGCAACTGAACTTTCAATTCCTTTAGCTCTGCTGGAGCCATTCTGTAAGGTTCCTGTGAAATAGGTGTTGTCCCGGGAATCAAATCAATACAAAATTCTATCTCCCTGTCTGGGGGCAATCCCGGAAGTTCTTCT
>NW_019231682.1:0-2829 GCF_002742605.1 Olea europaea var. sylvestris
GGTTGATCGGAAACAAAAACCGCGCTAGGGGCAATATCGTCATTTTTCGGGACGGTGTCGAAATGGGCTAAAATTTGACAGGTAGATCGAAAACAAAAATAGCGCCTAGAGCAATTTCGTCATTTTTCGCCACGGTGTCGGAATGGGCTAAAATTTAACAGGTTGATCGAAAACATAAACCGCGCCATGGGCAATTTCGTCACTTTTCGCGACGGTGTTGGAATGGGCTCAAATTTGACGGGTTGACCGGAAAACAAAAATCGCGCCGGGGGCAATTTCGTTATTTTTCGCGACTGTGTCGGAGTGGGCTAAAACTTGACAGGTTGATCGGAAACAAAAATCGCTCGGAGGGCAATTTTGTCATTTTTCGCGACGGTGTCGGAATGGGCTAAAATTTGACAGGTTGATCGGAAACAAAAATCGCGTGAGGGGCAATTTCGTCATTTTTCGCGACGGTGTCTGACTGGGGTAAAATTTTACAGGTTGATCGGAAACAAAAATCGAGCCAGGGGCAATTTAGTCATTTTTCGCGCCGGTGTCGGAATGGGCTAAAATTTGACAGGTTGATCGGAAACAAAAATCGCGCCAGGGTCAATTTTGTCATTTTTCGAGACGGTGTTGGAATGGGCTCAAATTTGACTGGTTGATCGGAAACAAAAATCGCGCCGGGGGCAATTTCGTCATTCTTCGCTACGGTGTCGAAATGGGCCAAAAATTGACATGTTTCTCGGAAACAAAAATCGCGCCGGGGGCAATTTCGTCATTTTTCGCGACGGTGTCGGAGTGGGCTCAAATTTGACAGGTTGATCGGAAACAAAAATCGCGCCTAGAGCAATTTTGTCATTTTTCGCGACGGTGTCGGACTGGGCTAAAATTTGACAGGTTGATCAGAAACAAAAATCACGCCAGGGGCTATTTCGTCATTTTTCGCGACGGTGCCGGAATGGGCTAAAATTTAACAGGTTGATCGGAAACAAAAATCGCGCCAAGGGCAATTTAGTCATTTTTAGCGACGGTGTCGAAACGGGCTAAAATCTGGCAGGTTGATCGGAAATAAAAAACGTGCCAGGGACAATTTCGTCATTTTTCGCGACGGTGTTGGAATGGGATCAAATTTGACTGGTAGATCGAAAACAAAAATCGCGCCGGGGGCAATTTCGTCATTTTTCACGACGGTGTTGAAATGGGCTAAATTTGACCGGTTTATCGAGAACAAAAATCGCGCCAGGGGCAATTTCGTCATTCTTCGCGACGGTGTCGAAATGGGCTAAAATTTGACCGGTTTATCGGAAACAAAAATCGCGCCGTGGGCAATTTCGTCATTCTTCGCGACAGTGTCGGAATGGGCTAAAATTTGACAGGTTGATCGGAAACAAAAATCGCGCCGGAGGCAATTTCGTCACTTTTTGAGACGAAGTCAGAATGGGCTCAAATTTGAAAGGTTGATCGGAAACAAAAATCGCGCCAAGGTCAATTTTTTCATTTTTCGCGGCGGTGTTGGAATGGGCTCAAATTTGACTGGTTGATCGGAAATCGAAATGGGCTAATATTTGACCGGTTTACCGGAAACAAAAATCTCGCCGGGGGCAAATTCTTCATTTTTCGCGACAGTGTCGGAGTGGGCTAAAATTTGACAGGTTGATCGGAAACAAAAATTGCGCCAAGAGCAATTTCGTCATTTTTCTCGACGGTGTCGGACTGGGCTAAAATTTGAACGGTTGATCAGAAACAAAAATCGCGCCAGGGGCAATTTCGTCATTTTTCGCGACGGTGCCGGAATCGGCTAAAATTTAACAGGTTGATCGTAAAAACAAAAATCGCGCCAGGAGTAATTTAGTCATTTTTTCGCGACGGTGTCGGAATGGGCTAAAATTTGACAGGTTGATCGGAAACAAAAATCGCGCCAGGGTCAATTTTGTCATTTTTCGCGACGGTGTTGGAATGGGCTCAAATTCGACTGGTTGATCAAAAACAAAAATCGCGCCGGGGAAAATTTCGTCATTCTTCGTGACGGTGTCGAAATGGGCTAAAATTTGACCGGTTTATCGGAAACAAAAATCGCGCCGGAGGCAATTTCGCCATTTTTCGCGACGGTGTCGGAATGGGCTCTAATTTGACAGGTTGATCGGAAACAAAAATCGCGCCGGGGGCAATTTCGTTATTTTTCGCGACTGTGTCGGAGTGGGCTAAAATTTGACAGATTGATCGGAAACAAAAATCGCGCATAGAGCAATTTTGTCATTTTTCGCGATGGTGTCGGACTGGGCTAAAATTTGACAGGTTGATCGGAAATAAAAATCGCGCCAGGGTCAATTTTTTCATTTTTCGCGGCGGTCTTGGAATGGGCTCAAATTTGACCGGTTGATCGGAAACAAAAATCGTGCCGGGGGCAATTTCGTCATTCTTCGCGACGGTGTCGAAATTGGCTAAAATTTGACCGGTTTATCGGAAACAAAAATCGCGCCAGGGGCTATTTCGTCATTTTTTGCGACGGTGTCGGAATGGGCTAAAATTTGACAGGTTGATCGGAAACAAAAATCTCGCCAGGGTCAATTTTGTCATTTTTCGCGACGGTGTTGGAATGGGCTCAAATTTGACTGGTTGATCGGAAACAAAAATCGCGCCGGGGGCAATTTCGTCATTCTTCGCGACGGTGTCGAAATGGGCTAAAATTTGACTGGTTTATCGGAAAAAAAAATCGCGCCGGGGACAATTTCGTCATTCTTCGTGACGGTGTCGGAGTGGGTTAAAATTTGACAGGTTGATCGGAAACAAAAATCGCGCCGGGGGCAATTTCGTCATTTTTCGCGACGGTGTCGGAGTGGGCTC
>NW_019231683.1:0-2829 GCF_002742605.1 Olea europaea var. sylvestris
AAATCCCTCGTACGTCACGACGAAGTGGTGAGTTCAATCCAAAATGGTCGCTACATTTCTAAAATGTTCTTATGGGCCCAAAAAAAACACCGTGTGCAAAAGTTACGCTCAATTCTTCGTCCGTCGACTCTCCAAGCGTTCTAAATATGCAAGTGCTCATTCCATCGAAAAATGGTCAAAATCACTCATACATCACGACGAAGTTGTGAGTTGAATCCAAAACCGTCGCTACATTTCCAAAAAGAACTTATGGACGCAAAACGGACACCGTGTGCAAAAGTTACGCTCCATTCTTCGTCCGTCGACTCTCCAAGCGTTCTAACTATGCAAGTGCTCATTCTTTCGAAAAATGGCCGAAATCCCTCATATGCCACGATGAAGTGGTTAGTTCAATCCAAAACGGTCGCTACATTTTCAAAAAGTTCTTATGGGCCCAAAACGGACACCGTGGGCAAAAGTTACGCTCAATTCTTCGTCCGCCGACTCTCCAAGCGTTCTAACTATGCAAGTGCTCATTCTTTCGAAAAATGGCCGAAATCCCTCATATGCCACGATGAAGTGGTTAGTTCAATCCAAAACGGTCGCTACATTTTCAAAAAGTTCTTATGGGCCCAAAACGGACACCGTGGGCAAAAGTTACGCTCAATTCTTTGTACGCTGTCAATCCAAGCGTTCCATATATGCAAGTGCTCATTCTTTCGAAAAATGGCCAAAATCCCTCATATGCCACGATGAAGTGGTTAGTTCAATCATAAACGGTCGCTACATTTCCAAAAAGTACTTATGGATGCAAAACGGACAGCGTGTACAAAAGTTGCGCTCAATTCTTCGTCCGCCGACTCTCCAAGCGTTCTAACTATGCAAGTGCTCATTCTTTCGAAAAATCGCCAAAATCACACATACGTCACGACGAAGAAGTGAGTTCAATCCAAAACGGTCGCTACATTTCCAAAAATTACTTATGGACGCAAAACGGACACCGTGGGCAAAAGTTATGCTCAATTCTTCGTCCGCCGACTCTCCAAGCATTCTAAATATGCAAGTGCTCATTATTTCAAAAAATGGCCAAAATCCCTCATACGCCACGATGAAGTGGTTAGTTCAATCCAAAACGGTCGCTACATTTCCAAAAAGTACTTATGGATGCAAAACGGACAGCGTGTACAAAAGTTGCGCTCAATTCTTCGTACGCCGACTCTCCAAGCGTTCTAAATATGCAAGTGCTCATTCTTTCGAAAAATCGCCAAAATCCCACATACGTCACGACGAAGAAGTGAGTTCAATCAAAAACGGTCGCTACATTTCCAAAAATTACTTATGGACGCAAAACGGACACCGTGGGCGAAAGTTATGCTCAATTCTTCGTCCGCCGACTCTCCAAGCGTTCTAAATATGCAAGTGCTCATTATTTCAAAAAATTGCCTAAATCCCTCGTACGTCACGACGAAGTGATGAGTTCAATCCAAAACGGTTTCTACACTTCCAAAAAGTTCTTATGGGCCCAAAATGGACACCGTGTGCAAAAGTTACGCTCAATTCTTTGTGCGCTGTCAATCAAAGCGTTCCATATAAGCAAGTTCCCATTCTTTTGAAAAATGGCCAAAATCCGTCATACGTCACGACGAAGTGGTTAGTTCAATCCAAAACGGTCGACACATTTCCAAAAAGTACTTATGGATGCAAAACGGACACCGTGTGCAAAAGTTGCCCTCAATTCTTCGTCCCCCAACTCTCCAAGCGTTCTAAATATGCAAGTGCTCATTCTTTCGAAAAATTGCCAAAATCCCTCGTACGTCACGACGAAGTTGTGAGTTCAATCCAAAACGGTCGCTACATTTCCAAAAAGATCTTATGGGTCCAAAACGGACATCGTGTGCAAAAGTCACGCTCAATTCCTCGTACGCCGACTCTCCAAGCGTTACAAATATGGAAGCGCTCAAACTTTAGAAAAAAGGCCGAAATCCCTCATACGTCACGATGAAGTCTTGTGTTCAATCCAAAATGGTCGCTACATTTCCAAAAAGATCTTATGGGTCCAAAACGGACATCGTGTGCAAAAGTCACGCTCAATTCCTCGTACGCCGACTCTCCAAGCGTTACAAATATGGAAGCGCTCAAACTTTAGAAAAAAGGCCGAAATCCCTCATACGTCACGATGAAGTCTTGTGTTCAATCCAAAATGGTCGCTACATTTCCAAAAAGATCTTATGGGTCCAAAACGGACATCGTGTGCAAAAGTCACGCTCAATTCCTCGTACGCCGACAATCCAAGCGTTCCAAATATGCACGTGGTCATTCTTTCGAAAAATTGCCAAAATCCCTCGTACGTCACGACGAAGTGGTGAGTTCAATCGAAAACGGTCGCTACATTTCCAAAAAGTTCTTATGGGCCCAAAACGGACATCGTGTGCAAAAGTCACGCTCAATTCCTCGTACGCCGACAATCCAAGCGTTCCAAATATGCAAGTGGTCATTCTTTCGAAAAATTGCCAAAATCCCTCATACGTCACGACGAAGTGGTGAGTTCAATCCAAAACGGTCGCTGCGCTCAATTCTTCGTCCACCGACTCTCCAAGCGTTCTAAATATGCAAGTGCTCATTCTTTCAAAAAATTGCCAAAATCCATCGTACGTCACGACGAAGTGGTGAGTTCAATCCAAAATGGTCGCTACATTTCTAAAAAGTTCTTATGGGCCCAAAACGGACAACGTGTGCAAAAGTTACGCTCAATTCTTCGTCCGTCGAATCTCCAAGCGTTCTAAATATGCAAGTGCTCATTCCATCGAAAAATGGTCAAAATCACTCGTACGTCACGACGAAGTTGTGAGT